>NW_026652282.1:93901661-93908809 GCF_009828535.3 Hylobates moloch | reverse complement strand
GCAGAAGAATGGTATGAACCCAGGAGGCGGAGCTTGCAGTGAGCCGAGATCGCGCCATTGCACTCCAGCCTGGGCAACAGAGCGAGACTCTGTCTCAAAAAAAATAAATAAATAAATAAAAAGTGAGGCCCTATAGGACTTGATTCAGAATCCATATACATTTGTATTGTATGCATAATTTTAACCAAGTTTGAATGTTTTATTTCCAATCTCACCAAAGATTAGAGACATCCTGTTAAAAGCTAGTCAGTGGATGTTAAAACAAAGATAACAGAACATCTACAGCACAGGGAGAGAAAAACTACGGAAAAGCTGGCAAAATAACTCTGCAGTCAGAGAACATTTAGTGTTTGTGCAAACGTTCATTCTTACAGCCTGTAATAGGCTCTGAGGGCATTGCTGGATACAGCACACTGAAAAGCTGAAAATCACAGTGTGGACCTTGAGTCATCAAGAAAAGATGAGACTATATTCCATACAGTCTGCCTAAGGAGGCAAGGAAGTGTACAATACGTGTTAGAAAACGTTATAACAAAAGCAGTTAAATTAAAACTTGTTGAAATGTAAAGACGTAAATTTCTACACCAGAAAACTCTCCTATCCAGAAAGACTCCTTTTTCAAATCTATATCTCTTGCTGAAATTTCAACTGTTCTGACTTCATCATTTACAGCCTTGGTCATCTCTTGGTGGAAGATGATGATTTTGCATCTCATACTCCCTTTTGCAGTGGAAAAATACATGTGCATGGTTTTGCCAAGTTTTTAAACTCTTGGAAGAAGGGGGAATCTTTATTTTTAATTGCATATTTTGTATGCTTCTTGGGGTCACAAACTGTCCCCATTCTTATATTATCAGTGAATTTCCAATAAAAAACTAGTGCAAATTTAGACACCTCCCAAAATGAAGGAAAATTACCCACAATGCATCTTTGCAGTAGACGGTTGCTCCAATTAGATTATGCAGCAATTTGTGTGATTTCTCATCTGGACACTCAGCACTTAGTTCCCATTTCACCTCTACCAACTGCAGCTTTGACAATTTGTCTGACAAGTCCATAACCTAACTTTTTTTTTAAAAAAATGCCAAAGAAATAGAAGCTGCCTATGTTTGTAAGGTACAGTTTAGAGATTGTGGAAAAGGGTAAGAGTAATAGACCCAGAGCAGAGGGAAACAGAATTAAGACAAAGAAGAAATTGTATAACTTAGTTCTAAAAGCTACTGTGAGGGCTAAAAAGGGACCTATAGGGGATGGCAATGCTGGAAGAAAGATTTAGGGGGAAAAAGATAAGGTCAAGATGGCAAAAGAAAATTGGTATGAATGTCCCAATAAATAAAATAGTCATATTCTAGAGGAAGTAGACAGCACAAACTGGATAGAGCAAATATGATTAACTATTTTTGCCAATCTTTGGTGATAGTGGTGCATGGGGGCATTAGAGAAGCAGCAGGTGTAATCTTTGAATGGATCTGGGCCTTTAGTGTTAAGGAGTCCAGACTAGAAAAGCTAGGTGAACTGTGAAAAAAGGATAAGTAAGGTCTAAGAGAAGACCCACCAGGTAAACCTAGAATACCAGAGGAATTACCTAGGATGATAGGAATGTAATATTTCAGAGCTGTGCTTAGGAAACAAGTATATTTTTCACTGAACAAACTGCTTACAATTGATAGAGAAAGAAGGAAGAAAAAAGAAAAAATGACCCAAGGAGATAATAAGTGCATCATTGAAAGCAATTCTGGGGGGACACATTTTGAAAGAAGACAATTTAGTCACCAGACTTTGCTTGAAGCCTTGCTCAATTTCCTTTCCCATTGCCTTGATCATTAGTAGAGTCTTTCTCACTACTCAGCAACATTCAAATACCCATGAGTATCCTCTAAGTCTAAGCAAGGATTTCTGTGTAGGGAAGACATATGGAGACCAGGGTTGCTTGTAAGGGTCTCTGTGGAGAGAAGGGTCTGTAGTTGGCAGAAGTGATAGTCTTCTCAAGCCAAGCCTTACAAAACAAGCCCTGGATTCAGTGGCCCTGTTTGTTGGTAAGAGTGACATCAGCAAAATAGCAGAATAGGCAGCTCCAAACTCCCATTGCTCCACAGAAACATTGAAAAGCAAGCAGAAACTGTCACAACGTTGTCAAAACTCTGGAAAATAGTCAAAGATGTACAGAAACCAGGTATATGCTGAATCAAGAAAAAGGCAACTTCCTACACATTAGGAAACTTTTGTGGCATTTATTCCAGCTCTCGTCCCACCTCCTCCCTAGTTTGGCAGTGGTCTTGAAGGTGGCAAATCACATTTCTTGTGTGGGACCCTGGTCCCCGATTCCAGAGGGAGTGGAACTGACCTTATCAAAGGATTATTGTGTTTGTCTGTTCTAATCTATGTATGGGCTCCCCAAAGGGCTGATGCAAGGCACTCATCTTCATTTCACCTAACTCAGAAGTCACTCAGTGTGAAAGTGGTGGACATTTCTCAAAGGTGTTGTAAGGCAAATGAAAATCCTGTACCCAACTGGGGTGAAAGATTATGGTTGAGGCAAATAGTAGACCACCTAAAGCCTAGAAGAAAAATCGGGGCATAAAATTTCTTTGGGAAATTAGGAGATTCAAAATCACCCATGTATACTGGGGAATTAAAAAGTCATGCATATCCCCAGAGTAGGACACGTGTTCAGAAAAGACTTAAGAAGACTCTAAGCTTTCACGTCTAGCTGCTTTCTGGGCTCAGTATAAGCAGGAAGTGAAGGCTAAGGCAGTTTTAGACAGCTGGCTAAGTGTTGAAGGAATGCCCCAACACAGAGCTAATCTTATATATATATACACATATGTGTGTGTGTGTGTGTGTGTGTGTGTGTATGTGTATAACATATAATATAGGCTGGGCGCAATGGCTCACGCCTGTAGTCCCAGCACTTTGGGAGGCCGAGGTGGGTGGATCACGAGACCAGGAGATCGAGACCATCCTGACTAACATGGTGAAACCCCGTCTCTCCTAAAAAAAAACAAAAAATTAGCGGGCGTGGTGGCGGGCGCCTGTAGTCCCAGCTACTCGGGAGGCTGGGGCAGGAGAATGGCGTGAACCTGGGAGGCGGAGCTTGCAGTGAGCCAAGATTGCACCACTGCACTCCAGCCTGGGTGACAGAGCAAGACTCCATCTCAAAAAATAAATAAATAAAGTAAAATAAAATAAATGACATATACACATAAGATAATAATCAAAGATATGTTCTTCACCCAAGCTCCCAAAGAGCATCTGCTGAGTTAGAAATCATCTCTGTTGCAATGTTCAAACCTAGGGATATGACCAAACCATACGCTTCTCTAAGTATGTGCAAAACATATATATATGAGTTCAAGGAAATCTCTGTCAAAGCACTAGCTAAACACAAGATAAAGAAACAGAAGACTTAACTGACCACACATGACAAATAATACAGTCTTTACAAAAATAGTTTGGAAAATTAAACAAATGGATGACTCTAGCTTTCCACAATCAAAAATAGCAAACCCTAGAGAAAGGGGAGAATCTGATATCCAGAGTAGCCACCTTATAATATTCAAATATCCAGTTTTCAACAAAAATTCATGAAGCATACAGAGAAACAGGTAAGTATGGCCCATTCATGGGGTTGTGGGGAATAGAAACTGTCCCTGAGGAAGTCCATTGTTAGGGAGATTTCTAGCTCTAAGCTCTTACATTAAAAAAAAAAAAAAAAAAAAGGAAAACTTCAAATCAACAGCATCACTTTACATCTTAAGGAAATAGAAAAAGAAGAATAAAGCAAACCCAAAGCTAGCAGAAGGAAGGAAATAATAATGATTAATCAGAAGTAAAATTAAGGACATAAAAATAATAAAGAGAAACAATGAAACCAGAAGTTAGTTGTTTGATAAGATCAACAATATTGACAAATCTTTGGTTAGACTGAAAAAAAATGAGAGAAGATATTAATGAAAAAATCAGAAGTGAAAGCAACTTCATTACTACCAACTTTACAGAAAATAACAAGGATTATAAGAAACTACTATGAATAATTATGTCACAACAAATTAGATGACCTAGATAAATGGACAAATTACTGGAAACACACAAATTACCAAAAAGATCATATTAAATATCATATATTAAAAACATTATACACTATGACTAAATGAGATTTATCCCAGGAATGAAAGTGTGGTTCAACAAAAAAAAATCCGTCAATGTAAAACATTACATTAAGAGAGGGACAGAGAAAAACCACATCTTCATCTCAAATGATGCAGAAAAAGCTAACAAACAAATTCATCGAAGTTTCAGAACAAAAATCAACATACAAAATCAGTTGTGTTTCTGTACATTGGCAATGAAGAATCCAAAAAGAAAATATAAAAATAATTTAATTCACCATAGTATCCAAAAAAATCAAATGTCTAGGAAGAAATTTAACAAAAGAGGCGCAAGTGTTATACCAAAAAATAAAAAAAAAAAAAAAAATGATAAATTAAAGAAAATCTCAATTCTGTGTCATGGATTGCAAGACAATATTGTTGGGATTTCAATACTGCTTAAAGGGATCTAAAGATTCAATGCAATTTATATCAAAATCAATGGCATTTTTTGGCAGAAATGGAAAACTTTATCCTCAAATTCATATCAAATTGCAA
Organism: Hylobates moloch; assembly: GCF_009828535.3. NCBI lineage: Eukaryota > Metazoa > Chordata > Mammalia > Primates > Hylobatidae > Hylobates > Hylobates moloch. The sequence continues at coordinate 93,904,163 of NW_026652282.1, read as the reverse complement.
GGGTTCCGAAAAAAGTCAAAACAATCTTAAAAAATAAGAATAAGTTTTGTGTGCTCACATTTTCTGTTTTTAAAAACTTACTACAAAGCATACTCGTAAAAAATAATGTGGTATTGGCATAAGGAGAGACATACACATTAATGGAATAGAATTGAGAGTCCAGAAATAAACTCATAGATCAATGGCCTATTGCTTTTTAACAAGGGTGCCAAGACCATTCAGTGGGGGGGAAACAATAGCCTTCTCTTTTTTATTGAGATGGGGGTCTTGCTCAAACTTGCTTGTGGGCTCAAGCAATTTTCCTGCCTCAGCCTCCTTATTAGTTGGAATTACAGGCACATGCCCTTGTGCCTGGCAAGAATAGTCTTTTCAACAAATGGTGCTGAGATAACTAAATATCCACATGCAAAAAGATGAAATTGCACATACTTCACACCATATACAAAATGGGTCAGCAACCTAAATATAAGAGCTAAAACTATAAAACTCTTACAAGAAAACATAGGGGTAAAATCTTCATGAAGTTGAATTTCACAAAGGATTCTTAGATATGAATACCTAAAGCATAAGCAACAAAAGATAAACATAAATAATTTGGACCTCATCAAAATTAAAACCTTTTGTGCATCAAGGGATATTATCAAGAGAGTAAAAAGACAACCTATAGAATGAGAGAAAATATTTTCAAATCATATCTCTAATAAGGATCTGGTATGCAGAATAAAGAACGCTACTCAATAACAAAAATATAAAACCCCTGTTTTTTTATTATACTTTAAGTTCTAGGGTACATGTGCACAACGTGCAGGTTTGTTACATATGTACACATGCACCATGTTGGTGTGCTGCACCCGTTAACTCGTCATTTACATTAGGTATATCTCCTAATGCTATCCCTCCCCCCTCCCCCCGCCCCACTACAGTCCCTGGTCGGTGATGTTCCCCACCTTGTGTCCAAGTGTTCTCTTTGTTCAATTCCCACCTATGAGTGAGAACATGCGGTGTTTGGTTTTCTGTCCTTGCGATAGTTTGCTCAGAATGGTGGTTTCCAGCTTCATCCATGTCCCTACAAAGGACATGAACTCATCCTTTTTTATGGCTGCATAGTATTCCATGCTGTATATGTGCCATATTTTCTTAATCCAGTCTATCACTGATGGACATTTGGAAACCCCTATTTTAAAGTGGGCAAAAAACTTGAATATGCATTTCTCCAAAGAAGATATATGTATGGCCAAAAAGCATATGAAAAGATGTTTATCATCATTAGTCATTAGAGAAATGAAAATCAAAACCACAGTGAGAGAGCTCACACCCATCAGGATGTCTTATAATTTTAAAAAAGACAAAAACAAGCATTGATGAAGATGTACAAAAATTGGAACCCTTGCACCTTGCTGGTGGAAATGTAAAATGGTTCAGCCACTATGAAAAGCAATTTGGTAGTTCTTCAGGAAGTTAAACATAGAAATGCCATATGAATCCATATTTCTACTCCTAAGCATATACACTATGTAATTGAAAACAGGTACTCAAGCAAGCATATGTACATACATTCCTAGCAGCCCTATTTATAATAGCCAAAAGATGGAAACAACCCAAATGCCCATCAATGGATTTATGTATGGATAAAAAAAGTCTGGTTGATTCCATATGTTGTCTATTGTGAACAGTTCTTCAATAAACATAGGAATGCAGGTATCTCTTTGACATACTGATTTCCCTTCTTTTGGATACATATCCAATAGTGGAATTACTGGATCATATGGGAGTTCTATTTTTATTTATTTTTTTTTTTTGAGGAACCTTCATACTGTTGTCCATAATGGTTGTACTAATTCACCTTCTCACCAGCAGTGTTTAACAGTTCCCTTTTCTCCACACCCTTGCCAACATTTGTTGTCTTTTGATTTTTTTGATAGTACCCACTTTGACTGGAGTGAGGTAATATCTCATTGTAATTTTTATTTTCATTTCCCTGATGATTAGTGATGCTGGGCATTTTTTCATATGCCTATTGGCCACCTGTATGTCTTTATTGGAGAAATCTTTATTCAGCTCTTTTGCCTATTTTTAAATCAGGTTATTGGTTTATTTGTTGGTTAGTTGCTTGAGTTCCTTACCTATTTTGGATATTAACCTTTCATCAGATGTATAGTTTGCAAATACATTCTCTTATTCTGCAAGTTGTCTCTTTGCTCTGTTTATTGTTTTTTGAGATTATATATATATATGTAATATCAAAGTCTATATGAAATATATATATAATGGAATATTACCTAGATTTAAAACGAAATGAATTACTGATACATGCTACAAGATGGATGAACTTTGAAAACATTATGCTAAGTAAAAGAAGTCAGATACAAAAGGTCACATATTGTATGATTTCATTCATGTGAAATATACATAATAGGTGATAATATTATCTATATCTATAGATATCTATACAGCTATGTATATAGACGTATATCTATGGATATCTATACACGTCTATGTATA
>NW_026652282.1:93889137-93901651 GCF_009828535.3 Hylobates moloch | reverse complement strand
GTATATCTATGGATATGTATACACGTCTATGTATACAGACGTATATCTATGGATATGTATACACGTCTATGTATATAGACGTATATCTGGATATATCTATATATGTCTATGCATATAGACATATATCTATGGATATATCTATCTACGTCTATGTATATAGACGTATATCTATGGATATATCTATCTACATCTATGTATATAGACGTATATCTATGGATATATCTATATACATCGATGTATATAGACATATATCTATGGATATATATACATCGATGTATATAGATACGTATCTATGGATATATATACATCGATGTATATAGATATATATCTATGGATATATATGCATCAATGTATATAGATATATATCTATGGATATATATACATCGATGTATATAGATATATATCTATTTATCTATGTCTATATCTATGATAATATTATCTATATCCATAATAGGTGAATTTCACCTCAATAAATTATTTTTTTAAACTTTGCTGGTGCTCAATATGTATTTTAAATGTTAATTTTTTAGTTAATTCCTATTAACATGATTAAGAATACACAGCTTCAGCAAACTTAAAACAAAATTAGCCAATAAGCAGGTGCAGAAATTGGAAACAGTAAGATTGGAGGGAATGCTCACAGTTAAAATGACAATAAAAGCACTGTCTGAGTTTCATAGCCAAGAAGCCATTCCCAGATGCCTGTCCTTGGTTTGAGTAGAGCAGGGAAGCTATTACTCAGACCTTTCATTCAAGGCAGGGACTGGAAGGAGCAGGAAATAATCCTTTAATTCCACGTCTCAAGGAGCTGTGGGTTTTGTCCCCTTTTCTTTTCTGCAGAAGATAGTTCATTGTGTTCTTCTGCCCTAGGGGAACCTCCAGAGAGTTGGAGCCAGGATTTAGAAAAAACGAAGAAAGATCGAGATTTCCCTGCTTATCAGGACTCTTATGGAAAGCAGTAACTGTGCTTTTAATGGAGGCTGAGTAGTATAGTGGAATAGACGTCAGGTTGTAGAGCCAAAAAGACCTGATTTCAAATCCCAGCTCTGCCCCTTAATAGCCGTGTGATGTCAAGCTATTTACTTAGCTGACTCAAACTTCAGTTTCCCCTTCTGTTACATGTAGATGTATAACTCTGCAGGATCCTTGTAAGGATTAAGTGAGATAGATATAAAATACCTAGCACAAAGCCGAGCACACAGTGGGTACTCAACATTAGTTATTCTTCTTCAGTCAAATAGCAGATGTCCTCTCCATCCCACTCCACCTCCCTTGCAAAAATAGTAATTAGAATCGATTGATGATGAAGTATAGTAGGCCAAAATTTCAATTACAAAAGATACTTAAACAATTATATAGGTGATGGATGCAATGCTTTTTCACCTGGTAAAACATTCTGTGTGAAAGGATAGAAGCAGATTCCTCCAGGAGAGATCAGCAAAATGAAAGACAAGGCTGATGGACAAATCCATCCCAGAAGTCCTGTTTTTTTCTATTGGCCCCACAAGAAACAAAAGCTGTCCACATCCCATAAGCAATGAGAAGCTCAACAAACAGATTCATCACAATTAAATCATTTGAGCAAGAAGAGTAATGGTTTTCTTATCCTCCTTATGAGGCTCCAGGATTCGGAATGCTATAGCGATTAACAAGAATGTGTGTGTGGGTTGAGAAAGATGTTGGTTCAAATTCCAGATCTCTCACTTACTAGCTATGGACTTTGGGCAAGTCACATATCTTCGAGGCTTAGAGTTCTCTTTTATAAATAATAATACTTAGGTTGTAGGGTTATTGTACGTATTACACAAGATGATATATGTAAAGTGCTTAGCACAATGCCTAGTACATAGTTAATGACCAAAACATATTCATTTCTGCTCTCTTTTTAATCACATAAAATTCTACTCTGTTTTACAGAAAGGAGCTCTTTTTAAAGATGAGGCTATCAGCTGGGTGCGGTGGCTCACGCCTGTAATCCCAGCACTTTGGGAGGCCGAGGTGGGTGGATCACCTGGGGTTGGGAGTTCCAGGCCAGCCTGACCAACATGGAGAAACCCCGTCTCTACTAAAAATACAAATAGCCAGGCATGGTGGCACATGCCTGTGATCCCAGCTACTTGAGAGGCTGAGGCAGGAGACTCGCTTGAACCCGGGAGGCAGAGGTTGCAGTGAGCCGAGATCGCGCCATTGCACTCCAGTCTGGGTAACAAGAGCGAAACTCTGTCTCAAAAAAAAAAAAAAAGATGAAGCTATCATGAAAACGACTCATTATTTTACCTTTTTTCTAATTTTGAGTATCATTTAAGGGTTCTCTTACTTTGGGTTATATAGCTACCTACTATTCTGCCTCAATTTAAAAGTTGACAGACAGTTCACTCCAGTTAAAATGGCTTACTACCAAAAAGACAGTCAATAACAAATGATGGTGAGGATGTGGAGAAAAGGGAACTCTCTTACACTGCTGGTGGAAATGTAAATTAGTACAACCGCTATGGAGATCAGCTTGGAGGTTCCTCAAAAAAACTAAAAATAAAGCTACTGTACAACCCAGCCATCCCACTGCTGGGTATAGACCCCAAAGAAAAGAAATCAGTACATTAAACAGATGCCTGCACTCCCATGATTGTTGCAGCACTATTTGCGATAGCCAAGATTTGGAAGCAACCTAAGTGTCCATCAACAGATGAATGGACAAAGAAAATGTGGTACATATACACAATAAAGTACTTTTCAGCCAGAAAAAAAGAATGAGATCCTGCCATTTGCAACAACATGGATAGAATTAGAGATCATTATGTTAATTGAAATAATCCAGGCACAGAAGACATTATATTACATATTCTCTCTTATTTGTGGGATCTAAAAATCAAAACAATTGAACTCACAGACATAGAGAGTAGAAGGATGATTACCAGAGGCTGGGAAGGGTAATGAGGGGCTGGGGGAAGGGTGGGGATGGTTAATTGGTACAAAAAAAAATAGAAAAAATAAGTAAGACCTACTATGTGATAGCACAAGAGGGTGACAAGAGTCAATAATACGTTGCATATTTTAAAATAACTAAAAGTTGAAAGGCAAGAAGCTTTGGTCAGCAGAAAATTCAACAAATTGAAAGTTAAAAGCAACAGATAAACAACAGATGCTGGAGAGGATGTGGAGAAATAGGAACACTTTTACACTGTTGGTGGGAGTGTAAATTAGTTCAACCATTGTGGAAGACAGTGTGGCGATTCCTCAAGGATCTAGAACTAGAAATACCATTTGACCCAGCGATCCCATTACTGGGTATATACCCAAAGGATTATAAATCATGGTACTATAAAGACACATGCACATGTATGTTTATTGTGGCACTATTCACAATAGCAAAGACTTGGAACCAGCCCAAATGTCCATCAGTGTTAGATTGGATTAAGAAAATGTGGCACATACACACCATGGAGTATATGCTGCCATAAAAAAGGATGAGTTCATGTCCTTTGCAGGGACATGGATGAAGCTGGAAACCATCATTCTAAGCAAACTATCACAAGGACAGAAAACCAAACACCACATGTTCTCACTCATAAGTGGGAGTCGAACAATGAGAACACATGGACACAGGGCAGGGAACATCACACACCAGGGCCTGTCATAGGGTGGGGGCCTGGGGGAGCGATTGCATTAGGAGAAATACCTAATGTAAATGACGAGTTGATGCATGCAGCAAACCAACATGGCACATGTATACCTACGTAACAAACCTGCACGTTATGCACATACACCCTAGAACTTAAAGCATAATTTTAAAAAAAAAGGAAAAAAAGTTAAAAGCACCAAGTTTCGTCCCAGCTTTTCTAATAACTAGCACAGCATCTTTCTGGGCCTGTGTTTGTATACAGTGAATAAGGATCTTTGACTTGAGTATTCCTTCCAGTTTTAAACTAGCATGAAACTAATTCAGGCCAACAATAAAAGACAAGTCACCACTTTGCTAGCAAGAAGAAAAGAAATATGTACATAGGGATATTTGAGGGACCTTGAGAAGTCAACCAGTTTGCTTAATGCTAGGATGATTTAAGTCTGACACCTGGGATACAGATCCCATACATTCTTTGTTGATGTTCTCTAAGGTTTTTCTCCCTGAAAGTAAGCCTCTGTGATTTATATGTACGGAATAAGTAAAGTATGCAAATATCATGAGTATATAATAGTCACTGCACTGATGCAGTGAATCAACCTATATTCTGAGACATGATGGGCTCTGCAGTATGAAATAACTTTGAGGTACTCAGCCGGGCACGGTGGCTCACACTAGTAATCCCAGCACTTTGGGAGGCCAAGGTGGGGGGATCACGAGGTCAGGAGATCAAGACCATCCTGGCTAACACGGTGAAACCCCGTCTCTACTAAAAATACAAAAAATTAGCCAGGCGTGGTGGCGGGCGCCTGTGGTCCCAGCCACTCAGGAGGCTGAGGCAGGAGAATGGCATGAACCCGGGAGGCGGAGCTTGCAGTGAGCAGAGATCGCGCCACTGTACTCCAGCCATGGCGACAGAGCGAGACTCCATGTCAAAAAAAAATAAAAAATAAAATAATATAAAATAAATAACTTTGAGGTACTCATAAAAGAGGATCTAAAAAGATAATTTGTTATTTAGTCTGAAACTTAATCTGCTCTCAGGGGTGAGGGTGTTTTCTCCTATTATCCAGCCTATGTAGTTAAACTTTGGCCCATGTATTTTGAAAGATGAAGCATAACTAAACTTACAAAATTTCCCAATCATGCACACACATGCGCATACACACACAACACACACACACACATTTTCCTTTCCTCCTAAAGGAGACAGGATCTATTTTTCAAATTACATCAGTAAGATTTGATTCAAAGAACAGATGAATTATCTTCATCTTATAGGTGGAGCAATTTACCAATACTACCAAGAATAGAGCTTCTAGAAAGCCAAAACTTAGAGAAGGTCACTAAAGGGCAAGTTCAGAGTCTCAGGATCAAGGACAGAAATGTGGTAACTGTTGCTTCTATCTCCCTAGTCCAGGAAAAAGGCAAGAAATTTCTTCAGACGAACAGAAAACTAAATGCCTCCATGGAAGCTTGTCCTCCTTGACCCAAATTTATTTATTTATTTATTTATTCTTTCTTTCTTTCTTTTTCTTCTTTCTTTTTTTTTTTTTCATGGTCTCACTGTCACCCAGGCTGGAGTGCAGTGCCAAATATCTTAATGTAGCAATTTCACTCCACAAGGCAATATATAATCTAGAAATTCAACGTCATACACAATCACTGCCATTAAGCTTTCAATCCAGCCAGGACTCTACACATGCACATAGAAGCATTGACTATAGGGTTCCATGATGGTCAGGAATGAGAAAATCAAAATTAAAAAACAACAAGCATAGACCATAAGAACTGAAAGAGGTTCTTAGAGATAGTCTAGTCCAGTGGTTTTCGTGCTTTTTGGTAGAATTTTTTAGGGTTCCATAGAAGGGCCTCAAACTATTGAAAAAGAGTCTAGGGCATTTCTTTGCACGTAGGAGGCTCTAGCTTCATGGCCTTCTTTTATTTAACTTTATTTATTGTTTTATTTAACTTTTACTTTATCTTATTTAGTTCTACTTATATTGTTAGCAGAAAGGGTTCCGTGACCAAAACAAAATGCTTGAAAACCATAGCTCTTATTCAAATTCTTCAATTAAAATATAAAGAAATGAAGGCCCCGAAAGGGTCTAGCAATCCGTCCAAAGTTTTTCTGTAATTAGCCAAGCCATGAAGTGTTGAAGAGAAGATACATTACCTTGTGACATCTCTGCTTCTTTCAAGTGCCAAATAAGTGCTGGAGACAAATCATGTAGGTGGATACAATCACAGGGGGACTTCAGTGGACAGAGAGTGCTTCATAAGGGAGATTGGGCTTGAACTGGGCTATGACCTGTGAGGAGAGTTTCAAGAGTTGGAAGGAGGGTATCATGGCAGAAGTGCAGTCTAAATGTAGGTGCAGGGGCACTGATGCATCCAGGAGTGCTCTTATAACTGTTTCGTGTGGAGATGGTATGATTACGAAAGCTGTTAAATAATATTGAGAAGAACAGTATGGTGTGTTTGTGTCAGGTAAGACACAATGAGGAAGTAAAACCAAAATGCATGAAATGAAAGAAGTTTATTACTCACAAGTTCGAGAGGTTGAGGGTGCCAACAGGAGGCTAATAGGAAGCCTGGAGATAGCAGAGTGCTCAACCAGTGGATGGGGAGTGAGAAAGGGGGTATATCTGTGGGACTATGGCTTTATTTTTATCTATTTATTTATTTATTTATTTATTTACAGACTGCATGATTTTATTTATAGTCAATATTCAAAAAAACAAAAACTAACGTATAGTGAAAGAAATCAGATCACTGGTTGGAATTGGGGGTAGAGGGAGGAAGGGATGGGTTACAAAAAGGCAAAAGGAAACTTCTGTAGGTGATGAAATTGTTAGGTAGCTTGATTGTTGTGGTGATGCTGTGAGCATCTGTCAAAACTCATAGAATTGCACGCTGTAATTGGACAAAGTTTATTGAATACAAATCATGTCATGATAAAGTGGATTAAAATATCACTACATTCGTCATCTCTAGGGTTTCTTATGCCTTTAGATATAGTAAGTCAGATCTAGAATCAACTAGAGCTAGATTTAAGTACTGGCTCTGTGGCCGTGGGCAAATCACTCAGTTTTCCCACTTCTAAATATGGATGGAAAATAGTGCCATGGCATTGATCCACTGTGTGAATTCTATGTGATAATAGATATAGAGAGCTTCGCTCAACCCCTAGCATATCATAAGCTCTCAATAAATGGCAGCTGCATTTATAATTCTATGATTCCAAATAATTTTACAGACTTAGTTTTACAAATTCAGAGGTGGCATATATATGATCTAAATTCTAATTTGGGACTATGGCTTTATTAAAGTCCATGGGCATTATCTCTTAGGTTTTCCTGTGAGAATTGTGGATTGGCTAGTTTAAAGAAAACACACATGAAGAGGGATCTTATTCACATGACTCTGGTGTTCATTAGGTTTTATCATGATTACCAGCTGTGGAGTGTGCTGGGTTTCGGGTTAACGAGATGCGGAATTTGTGAACTATATTACAAACAAACACATAGGGAGTGGAAGTTTTAACTATGTCAAAGGTGATGAGGGCATGACTAGGTTACCAATAACTTATGTCAGGCCAAAAAAAATGAATGCCAAGGCAGTGATTATATTAAACAAATTTATGGCATGGTGTTAGTGACCTATGTTTCCTGCTCACCAAACATTTTGATTCTCATTCTGACAAAATCTATTGCTACTGATCTTTTCAGAATGGTGTCTGTACTGGAGGATTCTGTCAAATCAGCTTTGGTATGAACCTTAATAAGCTATAATTTCTATAATTGGCTAATTTTTGTTTTCATATCCATCAGCAAGCTTAGAGATAAAATGCCAAATTTTATCCCATATACTGAAATACCATTATTTACAGTGCGTTTTGATTATCTGCAGCTAGACTTTTTTCATAATATCTGGGTACCCACTTCCAACACATAATTCTGTTTAATTGTCATGACCACAAAGACCATTCTTCCTGAAAGGCATTGTATCCCCATTTCTATTTAAAAGATACCAAAGAAAGCAAGGGGTTTGTGTTGTATTTGGTATGAATAGTTTCAGGGATAATTAACAAATGATTCTTGGCTAAAAGAAAGAAATGTTGGGAGTTAATATTATTGCATATTAGTGATGATTTAATTGCTTTACTTTTTTAGCTTTACTATGGCATAGGCATAGAGTGAGAGAGTTCATTAGGATAATTTCTCTCTTTATTAAATGGAAGTAATCCCAGGGAGGTAACTTACCCAAAGTCATGTCACACATAAATTGAGTCAGGATTACAGGTCTCTTAATCATTCACAAAAATTCCTGTCTCTAAAATCACCCTAATTTGAAATATTTTCTGAAGTCTAATAAGACTGCTTGAGCAGCTAGACTTTACTGTGGAAGGGCAAGTGTATTCGTCAGGGGCCTCTGCAGACACTTATTAAAAAATTGACTTGCATGATTATGGAGGCTGAGAGTCCCAAGACCTGCAAGCTGGAGACCTAGGAAAGCTGATGGTATAGTTCTAGTCTAAGTCTGAAGCCCTGAAAACCAGGAGAGCTGATGGTACAAGTTCTGGCCCAAAAGCCACAGGCTTGAGATCCAAGAAGAGCTGATATTTCAGTTCAAGTCTGCAGGTAGGAAAAGATTGATGTCCTAGTTCAAGTAGTCAGGCAGGAAGTATCCCCTCTTACTCTCAGAAGGGTCAGCCTTTTGTTCTATTCAGGCCTTCAATTCATTGCATGAGGGCCACCCTCATTAGGTAGGGCAATCTGCTTCACTCAGTCTACCAATTCAAGTGTTAATCTCACTTCAAAACACCCTCACAGACACACCCAGAATAATGTTTGACCAAATATCTGGACACTCTATGACCCAGTCAAGTTGACAGTAAAATTAACCATCACAGTCAAGATGAGGGAAACTCTTCTTTTTGTAAAGGGAGATAGAACTTGGGAAATCATTAGTCTTCTGTCCTTCCACTCATAGAATGACCAGCATCTCCAAGCAGGCAGGTGCATTTTTAAGATGATTTAAAGCTGGATGAAGCTTCCAAGACCAGAGTTCCTATAAAAGAGATTTCTAGAGATTGAAGACACCATTTCCCTAACTCTATAAATGAGGGAGGGGTGTAATATTGCTAGTTGGAACTGCTCTCATCCCCTTTTCAATTTTTATGTATTTGGGCTGATCTCACCATGCATTTTTCCCTCTGTTGGGGCTTGGGCAGAGTTTGGAGTAGCAAATATATGACGATATTCAGCAAGGGAACCATAAGCCACGGAAAAACATGGAAATATAGCTGTAAATGGAAGCAGATTATAGAAGAAGAATATAGGAACATGTCAGGAAAATAGTCCAGATATAGGAAGTTCATGGCAATTGCAGATAATAATGAGATAATAGGTCAGAGCCTGACAAGTAATCAGTAGGAGACTCTAGAAGCTAAATGGCAAGCCAAGTCCAAGGAAAGAGTCAGAATAATATAAATTGACACAAGGCTCCAAAGACAAGAAGATTTATAAACCAGACAACTTCTGTCTCTGACAGGAAGCCTCTTATACTTTTTTTTATAGTAGTCTGGGGCCTGCTTGCCGGGATCTAGCCAGTTCAGGACCAACATTGCTGCAAGTCACAGAATCACGATCTTGGTCAGAAGTACCTGCCAAGGACTGTGAGAAACCCACAAGAGGCTGGAGGTCGGAAACAGATTTCAGTGGAAAGAGGTAAATTTGTAAAAAGAAGGCCAAAAAGAAAGGAGACAGAAAAGAATTTTAAAGTAACTAAGTCCTGTTTGTAAAAAAAAAAAAAAAGAAAAAAAAAATCGGCCAGGCGCAGTGGCTCACGCCTGCAATCCCAGCACTTTGGGAGGCCGACGCTTGCAGATCACGAGGTCAGGAGATCCAGACCATCCTGGCTAACACGGTGAAACCCCGTCTCTACTAAAAATATAAAAAATTAGCCGGGCATGATAGTGGGTGCCTGTAGTTCCAGCTACTCGGGAGGCTGAGGCAGGAGAATGGCATGAACCCGGGAGGTGGAGCTTGCAGTGAGCCGAGATCGCGCCACTACACTCCAGCCTGGGTGACAGAGCAAGACTCCATCTCGAAAATAAAAAATAAAAATAAAAAATCTTCCTCAATCCCCACAGACAAGTTTAATAGATGGCTTCACATTGTTGGAATCAGACTACATAAATGCTAAACAATAAAAAGATAGAAAATGTTAGTATTGTTGTCAGTAAAATTCATAGCAGTTAATCTTGTCCCAGTAAAATGTTACTTACAGTATATCCCTTTTACTTTATTTGAGCTTAAGCAAAAGTAAAAGGCATTACCAGTCGAATTTTCTTTTTGTGGTTGTAATTTTGAAACTACTGTAAACTTTTCTTCCTCTCATAACCATGCCTTTTCTAGAGTCCGTATTCCCACTCCATGACAATTACACTACAAAGCAATGTACAGGTGTTAGTTATGATGTTCTGTCTGGAATGGTGAATGTGAACACTCATTCATCCATGCAACACAGGTATTGAGCTTCTACTCTGTGTCAGGCATTGTTCTATGCTCTGGAGATACAGCAGTGGAAAAATCTACACAAAACTCTCCTCTCTCATAAAGCTCATGTTCTGGTGAACTTTCTAATGTGCTGTTTAGAGGACCTGATAACTAGGACTTCTGGCCTATCGTGGTACACACATGAAAAATCAGCTTTTCGTTTCAACCAAAAGCTCTTTCCTCTCTGCCTATACTTTAATGGTTTAGTGGAATATCTCAGGTTTAGAAAAGCATTCCTATCTCCATCAAAAATGATATAAAATTGGGAAAAACAGAAATCTGAGTGTGACTCAGATCATACTTCTTATTGTATAAATACAGTATATCCTACCTTCATAGATTTCTTGTACTCTTATATACTCCAGAATGTATACCTGGGCTTGACTTCAAGCTCCTGGGCCTGCTGAAACCAGACCCTTTAGGGCCCATCATTCAGAATCTACAGATATTTACTGAACACCCATTAAGTGCTGGTCACATGGCTAGACACAATCAAATCATCATCCCATTTATTCCTCACACCAATTGTGTAAAAGGTAAAGAACAGGTATTCTTAATCTTCATAGACTTTGGGTTTCTCAGCAAGATGTGCAATGACTTAACCAAGATCTATAAACCAGTAAGTATTCCATTGGAATATAAAAATCATTCTTTAACTCTATGATCCTTGCCTCCTAGTGTTCTTATGGGGGGACTCTTTTTCCCTATTGATCACCTTCATTGGAAACATGCATGCCAACATAACACACACAGTAGCCTTGGTCTTTATTTAGAACAGGTATATTCAATTATCCTGACTGTTCAATGCCTGTTATTTCCTTTAGATTCCACATTTGCATGGGAACATCAAGTGGGGACAGCAAGGTGAATGAAAAGACCATTCACTAGTATATGACTGAGAGTTTGAACATCTATCCCTATTCCATTTGGTATTGGTAAATCTGAGGCCTGAGCAGTTTCTCAATAGAGATTCAGGCAAAAACAGAGGAAAAGTCCCAGACATCTGTATGAGTAGCGAAATTTATGAATATTCTATTGTACCACTGGTTAGTAGGGAAAAGCCTTCAGTTATGACTCAACCTCAGAAGTTAATTAGATGGAAGCACCTATACTAATCTTCCGCAGGCCTCCCTGTGTTCTGTTTTTGTTTCATTTATTCTACATGCCTACTATACTTACTGTATGGGTTGACATAGTGGACATCATTAGATATTGTGAATCCAGAGGGTTTTGTGGACCACCAAGTCTGTTCTCAATTATATGTAAGGATGGGGAAGACAGAAAAAAAAAAGAGAAAAAGCTATAGGTGATAAATAATTCTTCATGGCTCAGTAGAATCAACTGTTTGTTTCTACCCCAGCTCCCACCGGACCTTTCCACAAAGCTTCTAACAACCAGAAAGCAAACTGATTTTCTGCCAGTTTCTTCCATTCTCCTGTGGCCCTGTGATGGAGGTGGTAATGAGGAAGATAAAGACCCTAAAGGCCAGTAGCAAATGGAAGTCATTAAGTGGCCTGAAGCATCAGGCAACTAGATAAACATCCCCAGAAGAGTTGAAAATTGACTGCTGTCATGAGTGGGAAAAGTCAGCTGCAGTCAGATTATTGATTATTTTGTAGTGGAAAAATTATTCCCAGTGTCTGAATCCTTGGAAACATGAACAATGAAAAGAAAAGATTTTCAATAAATAACCTAAGCTGATTTGACAGGGATCTGAATCAGGCCCCTGCAAAGGTAAGAAATATAGGAGGCAGCCATACCTTTAAATTCAGTCTTTGACAGAGTCAAATATGATCATTGACAGTCACACTCCAGAAATTTCATTATTTTTTCTGCCTCTGCAAAAATAATACTTGCTCATCTCATCACATTGTTAATGTACTGTCAACACTGGAGGAACAAACTGTGTGTGTTTTTTACATTCAGGCCTAAGAATGTCACTCAGGTAATGTTCCTTCAAGACCCTAGGATATTACATTTCCTTCTGTGTTCCTCATCAGATCCTTTTTAATGGTCTAATCAGAGAACTTTGAAGCTCAAAGGTTATTTCCATCCTAAGCTGTTATGATTACTCGCCTTCAAAGACCCAGAACCTCTGAGTCCCTGTCCTTAAAAGACTGTTCTCAAATAATTCCATCACTACTTGGTCCTGAAAGAGAAACAGAGCCATGTCTTTGCCCAAGTTACTCGCCTCTTAAACAATTGATTTAAATAAAAATATACATCTGAAAAATGGAAGATTCAGCACAATTCATGATTTAACAACCAGCATTGCTGGGCATGGTGGCTCACACTTGTAATCCTGGCAGTTTAGGAGGCCAAGGCAGGAGGA
>NW_026652282.1:93830626-93888944 GCF_009828535.3 Hylobates moloch | reverse complement strand
AAAAAAAAAAAAAAAAAAGGAAAACTGGGGGAGTTATTTTATATTACATTTAACATGCGTTCCAGTGCTGGCATTGCCTTAATTCAAATGCCCCTTCACAGTTCCTGTGGCTACTTCCTCAATAGGCTTTCTCTAGCTTCGAAAGAATTGGCTCCTTCTGTAGACTCAAAGTTTCTTCTCATAATTTATTTCTCACTGAAATGATGGAGGCCCTTGTCAGAATTTCTGTGATAGGTGGAATTCTAAGATGGCCTGCCAATATTCTCAATCGCTGGTGTATACACACCTTCTCCCAGTTATTCAATCCGACGCCAATCTAGATACTGCTATGAAGGTATTTGCAGATGTAATTAAGGTCCCAAATCAGGACCTTAAGATGGTATGATTATCTAGATGGGACTAAACAGTTGCATAAGCGCTTTAAAAGCAGAGTTTTATCTGGCTGGTGAGAGAGGAAGTCAGAGAGACAGGATCCAGCTGACTTGGAAGAAAGCAAACATTTATCTTGTGAACTGCCTTTGGGGGCCACATGGCAAGATTCTGTGGGAAGCTTCTAGGAGCTGAGAGGTCGCCAGCCAACAGCTAGAAGAAAACCAAATTCTGTCAATAAATCGAATGAAATGAAAAGAGGCCTTGAACCCAGATGAGAAATTCAGCCCCGGCCAGACACCTTGATTTCAGTTCAGTGAGACCATGAGCAGAAAATCAAAGCATGCTGTACCCAGACTTCTCACGCACAGAAACTGTGAATTAATATGTTTATGCTATTTTTAACCTTTAAGTTTGTACTAATTTTTATGCTGCAATAAAAAACTAATATAGGTCCTTTCAACCATCAAGGCCTGGCTTCTCTTGGCCTCCCCACTTTTCTTACTTTAAATTTCCCTTAGCTTGGGAATTATTTATTCTTCTTCACATCTCTTCTCTGAAAAGATATGAGAAAGATTTACACATAATATATCTGTAAATGGAACAACATTACATCACGTAGCCACAGCCACAACTTCCTGTCATTAGTGAAACTGAAGACATGAAATATAGTAATATGAGTTAAATACTCAGTTACCTAGAGGAATGGAAAAATAAATCCAAAATGATTCCATGAACCTTTTAGCCAAAGTTTCAGGGTTCAATACAAACCTAGATATAATATCAATTCCTTTATTCAATTATTTAGAAATATTTAGCTAGCACTTTGTCAGATAGCAGGGACACCATGACGGGCAAGACAGAAAAGGTTTCTGCCCTCATGGAGCTGACAGTCTAGTGCAGTGTGGTCCAGTAGAAATATAATACAAGCCACATTTGTATTAGGTTGGTGCAAAAGTAATTGTGGTTTTGCCATTTGCATTTATTACCTTCAAAGATGTCAATAAAAACCAAGTGAAATTCTTTCAATGTACTTTATTTAACCCACTGTATCCAAAATATCATTTAACATGTAATCAATATACAAAATTATCAATGAGATATTCAGCATTCTTTTTTATTGTACTAAGTCTTCAAAATCTGGTCTGTATTTTATACTTACTATGTATCTCACTTCACACTAGGCACACTTCAAGTGCTCAATAGCCACATGTGGCTCATAGCTACTGTGCTAGTTTAATAAGTGTTAACCAGATGAATGGCGGGTAAAACGGTGTTCTAGAAGAAGGAAATAGCATAAACAAAGGACCGGCAGTACAAGAAGATGAATGTGCCCAAAGGCTAGAGGAAAGAAAGCAGAACATTTGCAGAAAATCACAAGTATTTCAGACACTGCTGGTGTGTGGATAGGGAAGGAAGAAGAAAGGCCCAACGCCCCAAGGTCCAAGGCCCAACACCTCACTGCCTGCTGAGATACTCTGTCAGCTCTGCTTCTTTCTATATTAGGTCCCTCATAAGTATATTCCTTTCTCTGCTTGGAAATTTGATTCTCTAAACCTCTCCTCCCAAGAGTATCTAACCTCTCATATCCCATAGAATAGTAGGCTTAATTCTGCCACATTGCTAGTGGCAATCACCCAAGGAAAAGGCTATCACTGGGGCCCAAAATAGTTTTGCAGTGCCTCAGACATTTAGTTTATATCGCCACCACTCTGGGCTTCTCTACCTGCCCCAGAAGTTTCTCTCTTCCTCTGTAAAAGTAGTAATAATCGTGGCCGGGCGCGGTGGCTCACACCTGTATCCCAGCACTTTGGAAGGCCGAGGTGGGTGGATCACGAGGTCAAGAGATCGAGACCATCCTGGCCAACATGGTGAAACCCTGTCTCTACTAAAAATACAAAAAATTATCTGGGTGTGGTGGCACGCACCTGTAGTCCCAGCTACTCGGGAGGCTGAGGCAGGACAATTGCTTGAATCCGGGAGGCAGAGGTTGCAGTGAGCAGAGATTGCGCCACTGCACTCCAGTCTGGAGACGGGGCAAGACTCCGTCTCAAAAAAATAAATAAAGAAAATTTAAAAAAAAGGAGTAATAATGATAAACAACAACTGCCACGTATTAAGTACTTAAAATGTGCCAAGCTAAATGCTTTACACGGATTATCTCTTTTAACCCTCACAAGAACCCTCTGTATCAGGCTGCTTCATTATCCTTTGTTTACAGGCAAAAACTGAGGCTTAGAGTAGTGAAGTGATTTGATCAAAGTAATGCAGCAAATAGGAGGTACAGTTGGGCTTCAAACCCAAGGAGGCTAAATTTGGATAGTTTACATTAGGTTATACTGTTTCACCTCCCTCTACACACACATGCACGCATGGGTGCATGCGCAAGTACACACAGAGCAAAAGCTAAGGCTCTGAGAAACACATGGTCAAGTTCGACCGAGCCCTCCAGGAAGGTGAGCTGGTGGTCATTCTGAGGAAAGAGAGATGAGAAGATGGTCTTAAAGTACTAGGATGTGGGACCAGGAAGAGAAAGGGTATCAGGACTGAACTGCCAACCACCATGCGTTCTGAGTACCCCTGTCTGGGCCAGGATTTATGCCACCTCATCCTTACCTTGGACTATACAAGAGAAACATGGGTAAGAACGACTGAATTGCTATTAAAGTTGATATTGTTGGGCCAGTCTCTCCTTGAGATACACACACACACACACACACACACACACACACACACACACACACTCCAACCTTCCAGAGGTGCTTCTCTGTACATTGTAATGTAATTGGTGTCTCAGGGCTACTGGGCCCATTTATTGCCTCTGTTCTTGCCTTTGATCCTCTAGAGAAGAGGTGATGGATGGCAAATGCAGGAGCCGCCTTACCAGTCATTCTAAGCAAACAATCACTAACCAATTTCCTCCCAACCTCATCATCTCTATCTAGTTGTTCCCCACCCCCGTCTTTGTGGAGAATAATTAAACTTGCAAGCACTGGGCATCGTTACTTAAAGCTAACTGCAATATTCAAAAACAACCCCAAAGGTTTTTTTTCCTGGTCTGCCGCCCTGGATTAAGGGTGGCTTTGATTTGTTTTGTTCTGATTTCTTGCTGCCTGTGATATCTAATTTGCCATTGTGCTTTAACAAAAACTCTCTTTAAATTCTAGAAAACATTTCTAACCATGGCAGGGGCAGATGGAGGCAAAGACACCCAAGCTCTACAGAGACTGAATCAGGATAAACATCCTAATTATTTAACTCTTTCTTCAGCTACTGGTCTCCTTCTATTACCCAGGAGAACATTTGCTTAGTTCCTCTGATGCACACCATTTGTATTTCATCTGTCTTTGCAAATGGATACTTGGTAACTTTAATACAGCTCTACCCAACACAGCTGTGTGGGTGTGCACACCCTTATAGTGCTTGAAAATTGTCATGGAGATTGAGGTCTAAAAAAATCAGCCATCAAAACTGTCTTTTAAGGGGCGCTGGATGACGAGAATTGTGCCCCCTCCAACAGTGGTTTACAAAGTGTAATCCCTGAACCAGCAACATTCACACCACCTAGAAACCTAGAAGTCTAAATTCTGGCCAAACATGGTGGCCCACACCTGTAATCCCAGCGTTTTGAGAGGCCAAGGAAGATAACTTGAGGCCAGGAGTTTGAAACTAGCCCAGGTAACAAAGCAAGGCCCCGTCTCTACCAAAGAAAAGAAAATCCAGATTCTTTGGTCCCACACCAGCCCCACTGAATCAGAAACTCTGAGAGCGGGAAAATCTGCATGATTCAGGTGGTTCTGAAGCACGCTAAAATTTCAGGACCACTGAATCTACAGTTAGAGAACCTGTGTTTAAAAGGCATCTCTACTAAAAATACAAAAAATTAGCCGGGTGTGGTGGCAGGCACCTGTAATCCCAGCTATTCAGGAGACTGAGGCAGGACAATCAGTTGAACCTGGGAGGGGGAGGCTGCAGTTAGCCAAGATCATGCCATTGCATTCCTGCCTGGGCAACGGAGCCAGATTCTGAGACTATGTCAAAAAAAAAAAAAAAAAAATGGCAAGAAGGCAGAGTAGAGGGAAAAGTGGCTTTATTTTTAACAGTGGTTGTCAACATTGGATGCATACTAGAATCATCTGGAGAGCTCTAAAAATACTGATGCCCAGGTCTTACTCCCAGAAACCCTGACTTTGTTGGTCTGATATGGGGCCTAGGCATTAGTATTTTTTCAAAGCTACCCAGGTAATTCTAATGTGCAACCAGGACTGAGAGCCACTATTTTTAGAAATATAGGGGAGGATGTCATCTGGAGATCTTTACCTTTTCAGTTATCACCTGGTCCATGCCCTGTTTTAGTTCAGGGGCGTGCTAGGATGGCTCATGAGAAATCAGCAGGTATTACCAGTTTGAGAAGGGGAAGGAAAGGCAGCTAACATGCGCTGAATGTCTGCTATGCACCAAGCACTATGCTAGGCACTATGTCCACACATCCTTGAACAGATAGATTTGCTGGCAGCAATCGCTGTTGAGCATCCAAGGGAAGGAATTAGAATAAGGAGATGATTAGTTCACAGGAGCACACGCAGAGAAGCTTCTCATTATAACCACTCAAGGAACAAACGAACAAAAAACTGTAAAGAGCCAAGCATATATTTGGGGTGAGTTAGGTAGATCCCAGTTTAGATGCAGAAGGCTGGACTAAATGACCTAATATCTTTTCAAAATTTATTCTAGAATACTATGAAAAGGCATAATGTCAGATACCATCTGGAAGCTATTTCTGCACATTCAAAATGATGGAGAAAACTGAGGTACTATCTCCCAAACCATTCTCACTGAAAACTTTGAGATGGCTCAGGCAACCTTAAAGAGGAACGAGGTTAAGAATTACACCCATTTTATAGACAAGAACAGTGGTTCTCAATGTACGGTCCCTGGACCAGCAGCACCAGCAGCACCTGGGAACTTGATAGAAATGCAAATTCTCCATCCCCAACCCACTTCTACTGAATGAGATACTCCACGCATGGGGCCTTGCAATATGTGTTTTAACATTCTCCCAGGCAACCCTGATGCATGCTTGAGAACCGGTTTCAGAACCACAGTTTAGTGAGTTCCTTCAACTGATCCTCAAGGGAGGAGTCATTTTTAAAACTTTTTTCACATCAGCAAGTATTCACTGAGGAGCCTGCCTATCTATACCCCAACCATGCCCTTCTCTGAATTGTACTGGAAAACTAAGAGAAGCAAGGCTGCAGTGAGGACTGGCAATGTGGCTGGCAGGAAATACTAGAGACTGAGGCTCCAAATCATATAATGTGTTTGTAGTGTGACCCTGCAAAGATTACCTAACAACTCTGAGTCAAAATCTAGCACATGGCAGGTGTTCAATAAAGATTTGGTAGCTAAATACCAGTAAGGATGATAGTGCTGAAGGAGACAGGATATAATGAAGGAAGCAGGAGTCAGACATATCTCAGTTTGGGTCCTGGCTCTGCCTTTGAACTAGCTCTCTGATCTTGAGCAAGGCACTTCCCATTTTAGCCTCAGTTTTCTCAGCTATAAGATGGGGGAGAGAGATTCTGATTACATGATCTCTATAGGCTCTGTTGACATCGAAACTGTTCTGTTTCAAAATGAGCCAGACACGGTGGCTCATGCCTGTAATCCCAGCCACTATGAGAGGCTGAGGCAGGCGGATCACCTGAGGTCGGGAGTTCAAGACCAGCCTGGGCAACATGGTAAAACCCCGTCTCTACTAAAAATACAAAAATTAGCTGGGCATGGTGGCGCACGCCTATAGTCCCAGCTACTTGGGATGCTGAGGCAGAATTGCTTGAACCTGGGAAGCGGAGGTTGCAGTGAGCTGAGAGAACACCACTGCACTCCAGCCTGTGTGATAGAGTGAGACTCTGTCTCCAAAATACATAAATAAATAACAACAACAACAACAAAATCTACACTATGATCTTGAGACAGTTTAGTGATCCAATTTCTATAAAGATAGGGCTATATAAATACAAAATGTACTGAAGCCTCAAGATACATTTTATATACAGGATCAATTTCCAGCACCCGGCAAAATACTGCTATTTAACACCAAAGGAAGTGGCTTACAATAACTGGAGCTTTCAGTTGTCTGAGTAGTACACAGGAGTATTTCCTCATGGTAGGAAGTTGTTTGGAGTAGCTGGGAAACATTACGCACAAATAACTGGGGCAAGCTGCTTGTGTTCGTTAGGATCGTAGAACTGGAGGAACCCCTCAATAACCTTTAAACTTTCGAAGGTGAAAAGTATTAGCAAAGGGTCAAGAAAAACCCTACATACAGATTAACAGGAAGAAATGCAAGTAGTGAAAAGAGGTAGAGCAATGGAAAGAGGCCAGACCCAGATTCAAATCCCTGCTCCACAGTAACTGTGTGAACTCAGACATGCCATTTAGCATCTCTAAGCCACAGACTCATCTGTGAAGAGGAGATAATAACACCTGCCTCATAAGGCTGTTCTGAGCATTAAGTAGAACAATGGACTAAGTAAGAGCCCAGTAAAGACACACCGCCATCCCACCAATGTTAAATGCTTCATCAATTAGAGATGATGTTATTATTCTGAATTGCGTTTGCATGTGAAAGCAAAGAGAATTGTGAGATCCTGGCTGCCTGCAACTTCATCAAAAAAAGAAAAGAAAAGAAAAGAAAAGAAAAAGAGAGAGACTTGACACGAACCTGCTGCCTACTCTGTACAGGATATTGTGAGGCATAGCCAAGAAATGGTAGGTGGAATCACACCGAATTGCAGTATTTGACCATTTTACCGACAAACCCACCAATGTTATGTGGTTCAACCTAAGATAGGAGGCTGTCCCTTATTTTATATAAAGTCTGATCCTGTCAGGAAATGATTGATGCCCAGGAAAACAATATCCATCCCCAAATATTTAACCAAGTCCTAAGTTGAATATACAGTAGACCCCGTTATCCACGGTTTCTCTTTCCGTGGTTACAGTTAGCTCTAGTTAATGGAGGTCTGAAAATATGTGAGTACAGTAAGATATTTTGAGAGAACATTTACATAACTTTCATGACAGTATGTGTAATAATTGTTCTATTTTATTTCTGATTACTGTTGTTAACCTCTTACTGTCCCTAATTTATAAGCTTTGTCATATGTATGTATGTATAGGAAAAAACATAATGCTGTATACATGAAGTTTGATACTAGCTGCAGTTTCAGGCATCCACTGGGGTCTTGGAACATATCCCTCCAGGGTACTGTAAAGCAAAATGTGCAGTGCAGGGAGGCAGTTGGTGACCCTAGAGGTAGCAAATGCTCTATTTTGGCTGAGTGAATGACCGGACTCACCACTATTCTGATATCAAAATAGCCACCTTTTAGCCACCCACCTGGCCCCACTCTTTTCTTTCTCAGTCATGGATATGAGGGCAGTGGAACACTGAGCCCCTGCTGCAGAAGCCCTAGCATGCCAAAGCCCCCACTGGGGACCCCCCCAGTTCCAGGCAAAGGAATTCAGCACAGCCAAAGCAAGGTTGAGATGAATAACTGGATTTACTCCTTGAGATTCCGGGAGCCTCCAACGGGAACAGGCTGTTTCATAGAGCCAGTCTCAGCTGATAAGAGGCAGCAGATGACTCTTTCCAAGTCACAGTCATTATGATGCCTGTAACCTTTTCATTATAAAAATATGTGCATATCCCGCAGAGCCCTACTTACTTGTGCTTTCTTGGATGGCTGCTGGGTTGCACACACGCCAGATTAGATACATTCTGACTTGTTCAGGCACTGTCAGTTTAGGTCCCTTCCTCCCGGAAGCAGTAAAACCAGGCAAAGAGATTAATAAGGTCCACTACATATAAGGAGAAATTGGGGGGCACTTTCTTAGCCAGAGGTTGCTCAAAGACAGCCCCATCCCGGTTGATGAACCAGTCTACCATGCACATGGTGTCTAACTGATCCTTTCTGCCCCCTGCACAGCCTGCTCAGACATAGCCTGTATTTTACCCTCGTCAGATGGGGGAGGGTAGCATGTCCCTTCTGCAGAGGATTAAGACCACACAGTTTCCAGCCTGGACACTGCTCATGCTCTCCCCTGAGGGAAGTGGGTAGTTTTCTGGCTGGCCCTCTCACAGGCAGGAAGTTTGGCTGCCATACATCCCCGGTTTCACGTTTACTTAACAAACAATTATGTAACAGTTTCCATGTGCCAGACACTAGTCTAGCCACTATACATATATCAACTCATTTATTATCCTCATAAGAACCCTGAGAAGTACAGTCACATGCTGCATAATGACATTTCAGTCAAGGATAGACCACATATATGGTGTTGGTCACATAAGACTATAATGGAGCTGCCTTATACAGACATACCATTTTTTATCATTTATATCATCACTTTTATTATACATAAATTATATTGTGTATAAATGATATTGTGTGTTAGATACACAAATACTTCCCATTGTGTTACAATCGCTTACAATATTCAGTACAGTAACATATTGTACAGGTGTGTAGCCTAGGAGCAATAGACCATAACACATAGCATAGGTTCCTAGTAGGCTATACCCTCTAGGTTTCTGTGAGCACACACTATGATGTTCACACAATGAAAAAATTTCTTAAGGAGACATTTCTCAGAACATGTCCCTGTCATTAAGTAATGCATGGCTATACGTACAGTTATTAAGCCCATTTTACAGATGAGAAACCTGAGACAGAGAAAGATGAAGTAACCTGCCCAAGGTCACAGAGCTGCTAAGTGGGAGAGCTAGGATTTGACCAGGCTAGGATTTGAGCTGGTAAGTGGGAGAGCTGTAATTCTCTCCCCTTCACAGATGAGTCTGTGGCTTAGAGATGCTAAATGGCATGTCTAAGTTCACACAGCTACTGTGGAGCAGGGCTTTAAATCCAGGTCTTTCCTCTTTCCATTGCCCTAGCTCTTTTCACTATTTGCATTTCTTCCTGATAATCTGTATGCAGGGTTTTTCTTGGCCTTAGCTCCAGAGTTTGTTCTCTAAACTACTAGAATATCCTACCTCTTGAAGTAAGATTTTTTTTTATTATACTTTAAGCTCTAGGGTACATGTGCACAACGTGCAGGTTTGTTACATATGTATCCATGTGCCATGTTGGTGTGCTGCACCCATTAACTCGTCATTTACATTAGGTATATCTCCTAATGCTGTCCCTCCCCCCTCCCCCCACCCCACAACAGTCCCCGGTGTGTGATGTTCCCCTTCCTGTGTCCAAGTGTTCTCATTGTTCAATTCCCACCTATGAGTGAAAACATGCGGTGTTTTTAAGGGATAGGTAGAGGCAGAGGGAAGGGCAGAGGCTCCACCCACAGATGCAGCCACTTTCACCAGGGCTTGAATTGAGAGGCACTAAAGACTTCTGCTCTAAAATGTTTTTCCCTTGCCTTTCGGCGTCAGAGTTCACGCTGTGCTCCCTCTTCTGAGGCATCCAAGGTCCTCACTTAATTATGAATAAAACTTGGCAGGAACAGTACAATTATCATTGGTCATTAACACCCAGGCCCAAAGCATGTTATCACATTCAAAGTCAGGCAGACTTCTGAGAATCTGGGTCCCTGAAGAGGCAAGTTGTGAAGATGAGGAAGAGAGTTTAAGAAAGGTCTATGGCTGTCCAAAGCTGCCTAGGAGAGAAAGGCCTGAGGATGATCATGATGAAGATACCCGAAGCATCCTAAGGGATTTTATGAAAATATTGGGTGCCTCAGCAGCAAGACCCTACAAGAAGAAATAAAACTACACTGAAAACAGACTTTACTCCTTCCTGGTTTGGCCCACACAATCTCGATTCATAAACTATGCCCAACTCAAACCTGACACATGGCAGCTAGGTTCTCTTCTGCAGTGGCAGAGGATCCCAGGTTAATAAAGAAGGCCCGTGGTTAGGCAAGTGTCCAAACTCACACTTGTCCTCTTCTTGGCTGTGTCAAAGATACAGTCCTCAGTGAAGCCTGCCCCTAGCTCCCCAATGCAAGGGCAGCATTTGAGAAAACAAAGCAACATTAAAGCATCCAGGTCAGAAAGCACAAGAAAACCCTCACATGGTCTGGATAAGCCAGGGTTATTGACTGTGGCAGTGAAAGGCAGATCCTCTCAGACGGTTACAACCCAGATTCCCAGCTGGTTGTGGTTGCACAGCCCACACACTCTAATGACTCAGCTTCTCTCATTATGATTAAGATTATGATTAATCTTTCATTTATCAAACATTTGATATGTGCCAGGCACTGTTATTAGTGTTTTACATGTATTAACTCATTTAATCTTCACAATTATGTTATTACGTAGTTATTATTATGCCTAGAAAAACTGATGCTCTGAAAAATAGCAGGCCAGAGGTCACACAGCTACAAAGTGGAAAATTGGGGTCTTTCTCTCTGTCTCAAAAGTCACCTTCTCTGTTTTGAATTCGGTCACTGCAAGTCTCTCCTCTGGTTCACACCATTTCCTGCCTCAGCCTCCCCAATACTGGGATACAGGGCCCCATCCATTTTTGTATTTTTAGTAGAGATGGGGTTTCACTGTGTTAGCCAGGATGGTCTTGATCTCCTGACCTCGTGATCCACCTGCCTTGGCCTCCCAAAGTGCTGGGATTACAGGCATGAGCCACCGCACCCGGCCATCACCTTCTCTATTTCTAAAATGTAATAAGGTTCATACAAAAGGAGGTGATTTCTGTATGAGGCTCTATTGATCTTTTATCTCTCATCAAGGACCCAGCAGCTTGGGGATCAAGGAGGAAGTTGGCCAAGGCCACTCACATCATCCACCAAGGCACTAATCTCCTCACTTATGTCCAACCAGGCTCTTCTCACCAGAGGAACTAATCTATGAGCATGTGTTTGGTGGGTTTCACCTTGGATGGAGTGGAGGGCTACTTTCTTTGTAGGGTGCTGTTTAGAGTATAGCTGGACACTTTACAGGACAGGAGACAAACAGGGAATGGCTAGCAGGATGTACGGTGGCTATTTGATGAAATTCCTCTCCCCTTAACTCCTTCTACCACCCATATGGTTAGCCCATAATTGGTAAACTCCGCCATTCTGGTCCTTTAATATGCAACTACCCTACCACTGGTCAACAAGCAGACTTGCCAGGCTGCACTGGGACTGAAACCTCTCTTATTCTTCTGGGTCCAGTCAGTGCCTTTATCAGAGTGACCTAGAAAGAACAGGGCCAAGGAAGTGCTGAGAATATAGGGGAGACTAGAAGTCAAGGTAATGAATGACTCTGTCATGCCGGCCTACCACAGTGTACCTGGAATGATCTTCAGGATCTGCACAAACCCTCAGGTGTGGAGGGAGGGAGAATTGATTTCTGTGTGCTCTCTAACCGAAGCCCATGTAGGAACTCCCTTTATAGTCCAAAGAAAGCATATCGAAGGAAAGCTTACTTGGCCTGGCTCTGGCTCCCTGAAACAAACTAAATAAATCTCTTAAATCTGTCTTCTCACAGGGAGGAAAAAAAAACATAGTTTATGGCAAAGCAAGAGACCATGTCACTTAAGGGACAGTATCCTATCTGAAATAATAACATCCACACTCATCTAAACAGCAAGTATGCAGATGGAACTGAGTAGGTTTCCAAAGGAAATTTATCAATTTCTCCTTCAGATTAGCTCCCCTTCCAGTCCTTCCATTCAGTCATCTAGACTCAATCTCAGAGATTTCACTGAATTTCGGAGGTGAAAGAGAGAGGAATGTTCATCAAAACCTATTGATTCTACTTTTCCATCCTATTATTCCTAGCCTCACCACCACCACCCCAGTCCTAGACCTTATCTATGCCACTCCACCCCCACTCCACCCCACCTCCCTATACTGGATACCTTCTTAACTGCCTTCCTATCTTCAGGACTAGCTTCATAGTCATGCTGTCTGAGCAGGCTCGTAGGTACTCACACTTGGTTTAATGCTCTGCTGTTACCATCTTGAAAGTCCTAATATATATATTATATATATTTTTTAACACGGAGCCCTGCAATTTCATTTTGCACTGGGCCCTGCAAATTATGTAGCCACTCCTGCCTGTTTCTCCCCATCTGGACCCATCTTACACATAGTGTTTATTGCCAGAGTTTGTTCGCTATTGCCAATAATAATGCATCTAGCCGGGCGCGGTGGCTCACGCTTGTAATCCCAGCACTTTGGGAGGCCGAGGCGGGTGGATCACGAGGTCAGGAGATCGAGACCACGGTGAAACCCCGTCTCTACTAAAAATACAAAAAAATTAGCTGGGCGTGGTGGCGGGCGCCTGTAGTCCCAGCTACTCAGAGAGGCTGAGACAGGACAATGGCGTGAACCCGGGAGGTGGAGCTTGCAGTGAGCCGAGATTGCGCCACTGCACTCCAG
Organism: Hylobates moloch; assembly: GCF_009828535.3. Classification (NCBI taxonomy): domain Eukaryota; kingdom Metazoa; phylum Chordata; class Mammalia; order Primates; family Hylobatidae; genus Hylobates; species Hylobates moloch. Next base: position 93,876,170 of record NW_026652282.1, on the reverse strand, counting down.
CCTGGGTGACAGAGTGAGACTCCGTCTCAAAAAAAAAAAAAAAAAAAATGCATCTAATGGCTCTCTGATGCCTCCAGAATCAAACCCAAACCTCGCAGCCTGGTCTTCAAGGCCCTCTGTTACCTGGCCTCCGTCTAATTTTCCATACATCCCATATAAATGCTACTCATTCCAGAATGGAGGATGGTTTTACTATTAACAACTTCAGCAGAATGATTAACAGCTCACACTGTGGAGTCAGACCCAGTTGAGGGGCCTGGTTCTACACTTGTTAGCTGTATGACTTTGGGCAAATTCCTTAGCCTCTCTGAATCTCAGTTTCCTCATCTGTAAAAAGGAGATACCAACAGTGCCTGTCTCATAAGGTCAATATAAGAATTAAATGATATAATCAATAGAAATAAGTCTCTAAGCATAGTATCTGGCCGGCCCTTAGTAAACAATAAGTATTAGCTACTAACATTGTTATTTGTTGTAATTGTTACAAAGCTGAGTAGTTCTAAAAGTCACTATGCCTAATGCCTATCTAATTGGCCATATTGCTGGCTGGATTTCAGGTAACTCACAGTGACCTGCCATGTCCCTCTACTTCCCTTTCATGTACCTCTCAACCACCATCCTCTGGATGGAGATGATTATAATTTGCATGTTGTTGAGCTGTGTTCACCACCTCCCTCTTTTTGCTCTCTGCTAGTGTGGGAACAACTTGATAGGCCAGCAGAAGCTGCAGAGGCAGACATGGAGAGGAAGCAGCACATTTGCCAACTAGGGTTTCAGAGGGAAGCCGCTCTGGGAACTGACATTCAGGCTTTGACCTACCCCCCGCCACCCCCCCGCCGCCACCTTCCCCCTGCCAAGATCTGTCCATTCTCCTGGGAACCCATGGTCGGCCTTGGGGGATACATAGAGATTTTGGATGAGCTTTGTCCAGGCATCTGCATGAAACAGCTCCAGGATAGTTCCCTCTATCATATCAGGTCAATTTCAACTTTGCAGCAAAGGTTCATCCTGAGCTGCTGAAGTAATTCACAAAGTAGTCACAGAAGTGGCTCACCCTACAGAAAGACTAAGGACCCCAGCTTAAGCTTTTTGCATGGGTCCTTTGCCACACCCCAGCTGTGGTGAGGAGAACAGCTCCCAGCAGGGTCGCTCCCAGTTCCTTCCCATCCATTTACAGATGTGCTTTATACTTCTCTTAGAACAGGGATCCTCAACTCTGGCTGCACTTTAGATTCACCTGCAGAACTTCTGAAACATACCAGTGTTGGGCCACCAGTAAGACTAATTAAATCTGAATATCTGGGAGAGGGACCCTGGAGTTGGTAAGATTTTTGTTTTGTTTTGTTTTTTTACTTTTAGGTTCAGTTTCAGGGGTACCTGTGCAAGTTTGTGACATAGGTAAACTTGTGTCACAGGGGTTTGTTATATAGATTATTTCGTCACCCAGGTATTAAGCCTAGTACCCATTATTGTTCCTGATCTTCTCCCTCCCCACCTCCACCCTCCAAAAGGCCCCAGTATGTGTTGTTCCCCTCTATGTGTCCATGTGTTCTCATCGTTTAGCTCCCACTCATAAGTGAAAACATGTGGTATTTGGTTTTCTGCTCCTGTGTTAGTCTGCTAAGGATAATGGCTTCCAGCTCCATCCATGTCCCTGCAAAGGACATGATCTCATTCTTTTTTTATGTCTGCTGGGTATATACCCAAAGAAATGGAAATCATTCTATCATAAAGACACATGCACGTGGATGTTCATTGTAGAAAATTCACGATAGCAATGACATGAAGCTGGTAACATTGACAAACTCCTAAAGTGATTCTAATGTGTGGCCAGGACAGAGAACAAGACTAGATTAGAAATGTAGCTTCTTAACCAATTTCCTGGTGTCCATGTTGTTCTCCTTGAACCTATCTATGTCACTTATTACTTGAAATATAAAGTTCAAGAAACCCCCAATATGACCCTGTTTATTTTTTGCCACCCCTACCCATGCACTCTACCCTCCAGGCACACCTGGTTCTTTCCCAGTCCACAGACACAACACCTATATTAATCTCATTGAAATGTTGCTCACACTGTTTCCCTGACTTAAAATATCCCCACTACTTTTCCAAAAGCAGTGGTTTTCAAATGTGAGTGTGCCTCAGGATTTCCTGGAGGGCTTGCTGGAATACAACTTGCTGGGATCCACCTCCGAGTGTCTGATTTAGAAGGTCTAATATGGACCTGAGATTTGACCTGCTAACAAATTCCCAAGTAATACTGATGCTGCTGGGCAAAAGATCACATTGTGCTGCTCTCTCCTCGAGTTTCCAAATGGCCTCTTTCAAATTGATAGTGTGGTTCCAGGAAGAAATGACTCTAGTGGGATCTGCCCTTGGCAAACTTTAGGGGAGAACAGGATTGCCTTCAGCATCCTTCTATCTCATTTCATTACCTCCTAATTGCCACCCTCCTACTTCCAAGTACTCAAGGTTTTCATGCTGGTTACTACTTGTTCAAAATGCTCCACAGCAAGGTTCTTGTGTTCCAGCCAGACTCTTATGCCCTCCGGTCTCCATACTCTGCTAAGATGTTCTGTTGATAATATAACAACAGAACATACCAATAACTCTATGGTTAATTAAGCGCAACATGGACTCTGGGGTCAAACAGGTCTGGTGGACTTGTGGATCCACCACTTCTCTGCCATATAGCACTGCAAAATCACTAAGCTTCTCTGAGGCTACATTTCTTCATCTGTAATATGAGGATATCATGCATACTTTGCAGGGTAATTATGAGGAATAAAATAAAATAACGTATGTAAAGAACAAACCTGACATGTTAAGCAATCAATAAATAGTTGCTATTACAAATGCATTAAAACTTTACTATTAGTAACTGGTGAGAGATTGCCTAGGTAGCCCTTGCATTTTAACAACAACCTTGTTAGTGAGGATCTCTGGGGAAACCCTCTATTTTTGCACTGTTGCCAGAATGATCTTTTCAAAATATAAATTGAATCACTTTGTCCCTCTGCTTAAACTTTTTCTCATTGCTTCCCTCTTGCTTGTAGAATAAAACCCTAAATCCTTAAATGACTTATATGCCCCCATATTCAGTGGTTTTTAACTGGGGAGTATTTGGAAGTTTGGGGACATTTTGGTTGTCATCAATACCAAGGGGGGCAGTATTAGCATTTAGTGTGCAGGGACCAGGACACTAAACCACCTGCAACCTTGCATTTGCAAACCAGCACTCCCCACCCCCATGGAAAACTGTCCTACCCCAAAGCCAATGGCACTCGCATTGAGAAACACCGGAGTCAAACTCTCTAGCCTCACCTCCTATCATTTCCTTGCTCTGGGTACTCCAGCCACCCTGGCCTTGTTTTTAGTCCTCCACAGCACCTTCGACATTCTGTTCTTTCTACTTGGAAAGCAGTTCTTTTCTGGTGGATCACTTAACTCCTACTGACCCTTCAAATCTCAGCTTAAGTGATATTGCTTCATGGAGGCCATAATTCACTCTCCATTATAGTATATACCTCCTTAGAACTGTATTCCTCTCCTTCAGAATATTTATCTTAGTTTATAATTGTGTACTCTGTAATTTTTTTTTAATTATTTGATTAATGTTTGCCTCACACATAAGACCACAAATTCCAAGAAAGCAAGCATCACATCTGTTTTTGCTCACCATTATATACCCAGTACCTAGCCCAATGCTTGGCTAGCAGTAGGTACTCACTCTCTCTCTGAGAAATGAATACCCACATAAAGTAGCCCCTAGTCTTAATCAAGTCTCTAGGGAGCGGGGACAGTTATTAACATGCTCTGCTCTTAGAGGTCTTAGAACAACTGGCTCCCACTGAACTCTTTGAGGTAGGAGAGGGACCTAGATAGAGTAGAAAGGTGCTTCCCTGTAATTATTCTGTTTGCATTCAAGCTTATTAGAATGCAATGGTTGGTCACAATGTTTATGTTTCCGATTTCTACACGGAGACATTCTGATTGATTGCTTGCTCCAAATCCTAAATATATTAAAACAAATGAAGGATTGTTTAAAGCACGTTGTCCATTTACTTTTTGATGCTTCTAAGACATGCGGGGTACCTGTCCAATTTTTGTCAAATTTGAAAAATACCCTGTCAAGTGTCTAACAGTCTTGGAACATAGTACTACATGTGATAGAGCTACTTATACCTCAACTCTCTAGTGAATTCTGCATTAAAAATCAAGACAGTAGGCTGCTTCAGCTCTAAGTAGCTTGGAGTTGGTTTGTTTGTATGTTTAATGCCATAGTCCAGGCAATAAGAAAGAATGAGAAAAAGAAAGAGCAGGAGTATGTGTTTGGTGCATAAAAGAAATGCTGATTCTAGCTGGGTGTGGTGGATCAGATCTGTAGTCCCAGCCACTCAGTAGGAGACTGAGTCTGGAGGATCACTTGAGCTCAGGAGTTTGAGACCAGCCTGGGCAACAGAGTGAGGCCCTGTCCACCCCACCCCCCGAAAAAATGCTGATTCTGTTCCAGTGTGACTAGAACCCAGTAAGCAAATGGGAAGGTAATCGAAGATGAAGTCCTAGAGGTAGCTAAGACCAGGTGAGTTAAAATTTTTGCCCATTCCTGTGAGTAGACTAGGAGCCATGGGATGGTTCTGAGCAGAGGAGCAGTGTGATCTAACTTGTTTTTAAAACAGATCACTTTCAGTACTGTTTGAAGAAAAAATGTGTGGAGGAGGGGTGATGTGTGAGCAGGTTGCAGGGTATAAAGGACAGAAGCAGCCAGGCCAGTTAGGAGACTATTGTGATAATTCAGGTGAAAGGAGATGGAAATTATTGACCAGATGGTAGCAGAGAAGGCAGTAAAACCTGATTGGATCTTAGATATATTTTGAAAGTAGAACGTGACGTGTGAGAGAAAAGAAATCAAGGATTCATTTTTTATTCAACAAATATTTACTGAACACCTACTATGTGCCAGGTACTATTTTATGTGCTCAGGATATAGCAGTGAACAAAACAAACAAAAATCTCCATCTTATTTGAGTTCACGTTTTGTTTCGTTTTGTTTTGTTTTCAGTCAGAGTCTTGGTCTGTTGCCCAGGCTGGAGTGCAGTGGCAGGATCTTGGCTCACTGCAACCTCCGACTCCTGGGTTCAAGTGATTCTCATGTCTCACCCTCCCGAATAGCTGGGATTACAAGCGTGCACCAACATGCCTGGCTAATTTTTTGTATTTTTAGTAGAGACAAGGTTTTGCCATGTTGGCCAGGCTGGTCTCGGACTCCTAGCCTCAAGTGAGCTGCCCAGCTCGGCCTCCCAAAGTGCTGGGAATACAGGTGTGAGTCCCTGCATCTTGTCTGAGCTTACTTTTTAATCAATAATAGATAACATGTTTTGAGCCCTTCCTGTGTTCCAAGCACTTTGCATTCTTAACTCATTTAATTCTCACTACAACCCAATAATGTATGTGTGTATGGTATTACCACCGTTTCTCAGATGAGGAAACTAAGGCACAGAGAGGTAAGTTTCTTGAGGTCTCACAGCTGATAAGTAGCAAAGCTGTGTTTCCAACCCAGGAAATCATGCTTGAGAGTCTGAGTTCAAAGCACTTCATTCTACTGCCTCCTTACCAGGCCAGTATTCCCACAACAGGAGCAAAGCTGGACCACCTGGGTGAAAACTAGGGATCTAACTGCTAGATGACTCAAAGTTTTTTGGCCTGAAAAACTGCAAGAATGTACTTGACATTTACAAGAGCTTGATTCTGAATATAAATTGGTAGCCTGGGCACAGAAAGATTTGGGCCAGTGAGTACTCTCTAAAATGTCCAATATTATTTGACACAAAAATGTTGTGTCACAGCACCATGTAAGTGTTAGCTCTAATTATCCACTAGAATGGTTAAGTGGCATTCAAAAGGGCAGAAGTTATCAGGCTTGCTGAGACCGTGATACACTGCCAGGCAAATCAGGAGGCTTTTGTCAGTGAAATCGCCCTAGGATTCTTTCACAGAAATCTGCCATCAAATATGGTAGAAATATATGAGAACAAAAGTGATAAGGAAACCTGAGATTAGGAGATATACTGATAGAAATTGCTTGCATTTTTGTTAGATGCTTACCATGTTGTAGGTATCTACATGTTGTAGGATAGGATGTACCTATCCTAAGTGTTGGCAATGTATTACATCATCTAATCATCACAACAACCCTAGGAAGAAGATATTAGTATTTCCATGTATAAAACTGGGGGTCTGAAAGGTTCGGTGACATGCCAGGCTCTCCTAGCTCAAATGTGGTAGCAGTGGGACGCAAACACACATCTGTTTGACTCCAAAGCCCACGCTGCTCCCCAGGAGGTTAAATTCTCCTGCTGTGCTCCCCAGTGAACCCTGTCCAGATCATCTACTCACCTATATTTGAATTGTTTCTAATACTTAAATTTGTACTTCTTTGTATATTTCTGTACGTGCTTTGGTACCATCTCATTCAAACATATGTTCCATCTCTCTCATTTATTTTATAAGCTCACTGAGGTTGGGGCCCTGATTTGCTTATCTTGTTACTTTCCAGCAGTGTTACTTATGGGGATCTCCCCACAAGTGAGTGTCTAATAAAGGTTGCTGACTGACTGCAATAAACTGTTTTAGAAATCTGCTGGTGATTCTAAATCTGGTATGCTTTCATCCAAGACAAGATTAATATCACAGTGGCAGGTAAAGTAATAGCTGCCATTTCTTTAAGATTTAATTTGTCCTAAACAACTATACCGTGCAAAGTGCTTCCTATGCATTATCTCATTTAACCCTGAAAATATGAATCAGATACTCTAATTGTTTTTTAAATTTTTATTATTATTACTACTATTTTGAGACAGAGTGTTGCTCTGTCACCCAGGCTGGAGTGCAGTGGTGCGATCTCGGGTCACGGCAACCTCTGTCTCCCAGGTTGAAGCAATTCTCCTGCCTCAGCCGCCCAAGTAGCTGGGATCACAGGTGTGCGCCACCATGCCCAGCTAATTTTTGTATTTTTAGTAGAGACGGGGTTTTGCCATGTTGGCCAGGTTGGTCTCAAACTCCTGACCTCAGGTGATCTGCCCACTTCGGCCTCCCAAAGTACTGGGATTACAGGCATGAGCCACCGTGCCTGGCCAGATACTCTAATTATAATTCCCATATTTCATGATCTAGCAGTCCCACTGCTGGGTATATACCAAAAAGAAAGGAAATCAGTATATCAAATAGATACTGCACTCCCATGTTTACTGCAGCCCCATTCACAATAGTCAAGGTATGGAATCAACCTAAGTGCTCATCAACAGATCAGTGGACAAAGAAAATGTGGTACATATACACAAAGGAATACTCTTCAGCCATAATAAAGAATGAAATCCTGTCATCTGCAGCAAGATGGATAGAACTGGAAGATATTATGTTAAGCGAAATAAGCCAGGCACAGAAAGACAGATATCCCATGTTCTCACTCATATGTGGGAGCAAAAAAAAATTCATCTCATGGAGGTAGTGAGTAGAATAGTGTTTCCAAGAGGCTGGAAAGGGCAGGGGGGACTAGGGTGTGTGGAGAAGTTGGTGAACACATATAAAACTACAGTTAGATAGAAGGAATAATAACTTATAGTGTTCCTGCATGTTCTCACTCATAAGTGGGAGTTGAACAATGAGAACACATGGACACAGAGAGGGGAACATCACACACTGGGAACTGTCAGGGGTTGGGGCGCAAGGGGAGGGAGATCATTAGCACAAATACCTAATGTATGCGGGGCATAAAACCTAGATGGTGGGTTGATAAGTGCAGCAGACCACCATGGCACATGTATACCTATGTAACAAACCTGCATGTTCTGCACATGTATCCCAGAACTTAAAGTAAAATAAAATAAAATAAATAACTTATAGTGTTCAATAGCACTGTCAGGAGACTATATATAATTAACAATTCATTGTACAATTAACCCTTGATTTTTTTCCAACCAAACTCAGACTGAACATACGTTCATCCATTGGTATGCATGGGGAGTTGGTTCCAGTAAGTTCACATGTACCAAAATCCACACACGCTGAAGTCCTGAAGCTGGCTCTGTGGAACCCCATATTTTAAAAGTGCAGGTTTTGTATCCCATGAATACTGTATTTCTGACCAATGATTGGTTGGAAAAAAATATGTGTATAAGTGGACCCATGCAGTTCAAACCCATATTATTAAGAGTCAATTGTACAGTATTTGAGAATCTGTGGATATAGAGGGCTGTTTTTGTATCTGTGGGTTTGGCAGGGCTGACTGCAGACTGAAGGATGTTTGGATTTTGGAATACAAGGGTTCTGGAACCAACCCCTCGCATATACTGAAGTATGTCTATATATTTTTAAATAGCTGGAAGAGAATATATACAGCATTCCCAACATAAAGAAATGATAAGTTTGAGGTGGTAGATATCCCAATTGGCCTGATTTTATTATTAGACATTGTATACATATATAAAAATATCACATGTACCCCATAAATATACATATAAATAAATATGTCCAACTATTATGTATCAATTAAAAATTAAAAATAATTTTAGATGGCTAATTAGGAACAGCTCTGGTCTGCAGCTCGCAGCGTGATTGACACAGAAGATGGGTGATTTCTGCATTTCAAACTGAGGTCATCAGCATCAAAGACCAAAGGTAGAAAAAACCACAAAGATGGGGAGAGACCAGAGCAGCAAAGCTGACAATTCTAAAAATCAGAGTGCCTCTTCTCCTCCAAAGGATTGCAGCTCCTAGCCAGCAACAGAACAGGGCTGGACAGAGAATGACTTTGATGAGTTGACAGAAGTAGGCTTCAGAAGGTCGGTAATAACAAACTTTTCCGAACTAAAGGAGGATGTTTGAACCCATTGCAAGGAAGCTAAAAACCTTGAAAAAAGATTAGATGAATGGCTAACTAGAATAAACAGTGTAGAGAAGACCTTAAATGACCTGATGGAGCTGAAAACCATGGCATGAGAATTTCGTGACGCATGCACAAGCTTCAATATCCGATTCGATCAAGTGGAAGAAGGGGTATCAGTGATTGAAGACCAAATTAATGAAATAAAGCAAGCAGACAAGGTTAGAGACAAAAGAGTAAAAAGAAACGAACAAAGCCTCCAAGAAATATGGGACTATGTGAAAAGACCAAATCTATGTTTGATTGGTGTACCTGAAAGTGATGGGGAGAATGGAACCAAGTTGGCAAACACTCTTCAGGATATTATCCAGGAGAACTTCCCCAACCTAGCAAGGCAGGCCAACATTCAAATTCAGGAAATGCAGAGAATACCACAAAGATACTCCTTGAGAAGAGCAACCCCAAGACATATAATTGTCAGATTCATCAATGTTGAAAAGTGTTAAGGGCAGCCAGAGAGAAAGGTCAAGTTACCCACAAGGGAAAGCCCATCAGACTAACAGCAGATCTCTTGGCAGAAACTCTACAAGCCAGAAGAGAGTGGGAGCCAATATTCAACATTCTTAAAGAAAAGAATTTTCAACCCAGAATTTCATATCCAGCCAAACTAAGCTTCATAAGTGAAGGAGAAATAAAGTCCTTTACAGACAAGCAAATGCTGAGAGATTTTGTCACTACCAGGCCTGCCTTACAAGAGCTCTGGAAGGAAGCACTAAACATAGAAAGAAACAACCAGTACCAGCCACTGCAAAAACATGCCAAATTGTAAAGACCATCGATGCTATGAAGAAACTGCATCAATTAACGGGCAAAATAACCAGCTAACGTCATAATGACAGGATCAAATTCACACATAACAATATTAATCTTAAATGTAAATGGGCTAAATGTCCCAATTAAAAGACACAGACTGGCAAATTGGATAGAGCCAAGACCCATCAGTGTGCTGTATTCAGGAGACGCATCTCACATGCAAAGATTCACATAAGCTCAAAATAAACGGATGGCGGAAGATCTACCAAGCCAATGGAAAGCAAAAAAAAAGCAGGGGCTGCAATCCTAGTCTCTGATAAAACAGACTTTCAACCAACAAAGATTAAAAGAGACAAAGAAGGCCATTACATAATGCTAAAGGGATCAATTCAACAAGAAGAGCTAACTATCCTAAATATATATGCACCCAATACAGGAGCACTGAGATTCATAACACAAGTCCTTAGAGACCTACAAAGAGACTTAGACTCCCACACAATAATAATGGGAGACTTTAACACCCCACTGTCTAGACACCAAAGAGACAGAAGGTTAACAAGGATATCTAGTGCCTGAACTCAGCTCTGCAACAAGCAGACCTAATAGACATCTACAGAACTCTCGACCCCAAATCAACAGAATACACATTCTTCTCAGCACCACATCACACTTATTCTAAAATTGACCACATAATTGGAAGTAAAGCACGCCTCAGCAAATGTAAAAGAACAGAAATCACAACAAACTCTCTCTCAGACCACAGTGCAATCAAATTGGAATTCAGGATTAAGAAACTCACTCAAAACTGCACAACTACATGGAAACTGAACAACTTGCTCCTGAATGACTACTGGGTAAATAAGGAAATGAACGCAGAAATAAAGATGTTCTTTGAAACCAATGAGAACAAAGACACAATGTACCAGAATCTCTGGGACACATTTAAAGCAGTATGTAGAAGGAAATTTATAGCACTAAATGCCCAGAAGAGAAAGCAGGAAAGATATAAAATGGACACCCTAACATCACAATTAAAAGAACTAGAGAAGCAAGAGCAAACAAATTCAAAAGCTAGCAGAAGGAAAGAAATAACTAAGATCAGAGCAGAAATGAAAGAGATAGAGACAAACAAACAAAAAAAAAACCTTCAAAAAATCAATGAATCCGGGAGCTGGATTTTTCAACAAAATTGATAGACCGCTAGCAAGACTAATAAAGAAGAAAAGAGAGAAGAATCAAATAGATGCAATAAAAAATGATAAAGGGGATATCACCACTGATCCCGCAGAAATACAAACTACCATCAGAGAATACCGTAAACACCTCTATGCAAATAAACTAGAAAATCTAGAAGAAATGGATAAATTCCTGGACACATACAGGTTCCCAAGACTAAACCAGGAAGAAGTTGAATCTCTGAATAGACCAATAACAGGCTCTGAAATTGAGGTAATAATTCATAGCCTACCAACCAAAAAAAGTCCAGGACCAGACAGATTCACAGCCGAATTCTACCAGAGGTACAAAGAGAAGCTGGTACCATTCCTTCTGAAACTATTCCAATCAATAGAAAAAGAGGGAATCCTCCCTAACTCATTTTATGAGGCCAGCATCATCCTGATACAAAAGCCTGGCAGAGACACAACAAAAAAAGAGAATTTTAGACCAATACACCTGATGAACATCGATGTGAAAATCCTCAATAAAATATGGGCAAACCGAATCCAGCAGCATATCAAAAAGCTTATCCACCAAGATCAAGTTGGCTTCATCCCTAGGATGCAACAGTGGTTCAACATACGCAAATCAATAAATGTAATCCATCACATAATCAGAACCAATGACAAAAACCACATGATTATCTCAGTAGATGCAGAAAAGGCCTTGGACAAAATTCAGCAGCCATTCATGCTAAAAACTCTCAATAAACTGGGTATTGATGGAACGTATCTCAAAATAATAAAGGCTATTTATGACAAACCCACAGCCAATATCATACTGGATGGGCAAAAACTGGAAGTATTCCCTTTGAAAACTGGCACAAGACAAGGATGCCCTCTCTCACCACTCTTATTCAACATAGTGTTGGAAGTTCTGGCCAGGGCAATCAGGCAAGAGAAAGAAATAAAGGATATTCAATTAGGAAATAAAGGGTATTTAATTAGCAATCAGGCAAGAGAAAGAAATAAAGGGTATTCAATTAGGAAATGAGAAAGTCAAATCATCCCTGTTTGGAGATGACATGATTGTATATTTAGAAAACCCCATTGCCTCAGCCCAAAATCTCCTTAAGCTGATAAGCAACTTCAGCAAAGTCTCAGCACACAAAATCAGTGTGCAAAATTTACAAGCATTCCTATACACCATTAATAGACAAACAGATAGCCAAATCATGAGTGAACTCACATTTACAGTTGCTACAAAGAGGATAAAATACCTAGGAATCCAACGTACAAGGGATGTGAAGGACCTCTTCAAGGAGAACTACAAACCACTGCTCAATGAAATAACAAAGGACACAAAGAAATGGAAGAATAGTCCATGCTCATGGATAGGAAGAATCAATATGAAAATGGCCATACTGCCCAACGTAATTTATAGATTCAATGCCATCCCCATCAAGCTACCAATGACTTTCTTCACAGAATTGGAAAAAACTACTTTAAACTTCACATGGAACCAAAAAACAGCCCGCATTGCCAAGACAATCCTAAACCAAAAGAACAAAGCTGGAGGCATCACACTACCTGACTTCAAACTATACTACAAGGCTATGGTATCTAAAACAGCATGGTAGTGGTACCAAAACAGATATATAGATAAACGGAACAGAACAGAGGCCTCAGAAATAATACTACACATCTACAACCATCTGATCTTTGACAAACCTGACAAAAACAAGCAATGGGGAAAGGATTCCCTATTTAATAAATGGTGCTGGGAAAACTGACTAGCCATATGTAGAAAGCTGAGACTGGATCCCTTCCTTACACCTTATACAAAAAGTAATTCAACATGGATTAAAGGTTTAAATGTTAGTCCTAAAACCATAAAAACCCTAGAAGAAAACCTTGGCAGTACCATTCAGGACATAGGCATAGGCAAATACTTCATGACTAAAACACCAAAAGCGGTGGCAACAAAAGCCAAAATAGGCCGGGTGCGGTGGCTCATGCTTGTAATCCCAGCACTTTGGGAGGCTGAGGCGGGCGGATCACGAGGTCGGGAGATCAAGACCACGGTGAAACCCCGTCTCTACTAAAAATACAAAAAAATTAGCCGGGCGTGGTGGTGGGTGCCTGTAGTCCCAGCTACTCGGAGAGGCTGAGGCAGGAGAATGGCGTGAACCCAGGAGGCGGAGCTTGCAGTGAGCCGAGATCGCGCCAGTGCACTCCAGCCTGGGCGACAGAGCGAGACTCCGTCTCAAAAAAAAAAAAAAAAAAAAAAAAAAAAAAAAGCCAAAATAGACAAATGAGATCTAATTAAACTAAAGAGCTTCTGCATGGCAAAAGAAACTACCATCAGAGTGAACAGGCACGCCACAGAATGGGAGAAAAATTTTGCCATCTACCCATCTGACAAAGGGCTAATATCCAGAATCTACAAAGAACTCAAACAAATTTACAAGAAAAAAACAAACAACCCCATCAAAAAGTGGGCAAAGGATATGAACAGACACTTTTCAAAAGAAGACATCTATGCAGCCAACAGACACATGAAAAAATGCTCATCATCACTGGTCACCAGAGAAATGCAAATCAAAACCACAATGAGATACAATCTCACACCAGTTAGAATGGCAATCATTAAAAAGTCAGGAAACCGCAGATGCTGGAGAGGATGTGGAGAAATAAGAACGCTTTTACACTGTTGGTGGGAGTGTAAATTGGTTCAACCATTGTGGAAGACAGTGTGGCAATTCCTTAAGGATCTATAACTAGAAATACCATTTGATCCAGTGATCCAATTATTGGGTATATGTCCAAAGGATTATAAATCATGCTACTATAAAGACATATGCATACGTATGTTTATTGTGGCACTATTCACAACAGCAAAGACTGGGAACCAACCCAAATGTCCATCAGTGATAGACTGGATTAAGAAAATGTGGCACATATACACCATGGAATACTATGCAGCCATAAAGAAGGATGAGTTCATGTCCTTTGCAGGGACGTGGATGAAGCTGGAAACCATCATTCTCAGCAAACTATCACAAGGACAGAAAACCAAACACCGCATTTTCTCACTCATAGGCAGGAATCGAACAATGAGATCACTTGGACACAGGGTGGGGAACATCACACACCGGGGCCTGTCGGGGGATGGGGCCTAAGGGAGGGACAGCGTTAGGAGAAATACCTAATGTAAATGATGAGTTGATGGGTGCAGCAAACCAACATGGCACATGTATACCTATGTATCAAACCTGCACGTTGTGCACATGTACCCTAGAACTTAAAGTATAATAAATAATACTAATAATAATTTTAAAGGCTGGGCACACACCTGTAATCCCAGCACTCTGGCCAAGGTGGTGGATCACTTGAGGTCAGGAGTTTAAGACAAGCCTGGCCAACATGGTGAAACCTTGTCTCTACTAAAAATACAAAAATTAGCTTAGTATGGTGGCAGGTGCCTGTAATCCCAGCTACTCAGGAGGCTGAGGCAGGAGAATTGCCTGAGCCCAGGAGTCAGAGGTTACAGTGAGCCGAGCTCGTGTCACCACACTCCAGCCGGGGCAACAGAGCCAGACTCAGTCTCAATAATAATAATAATTTTTTAAAAAACAATTCCCATATTTCAGATGGGAGAATAAGATTTAAAGAGGATAAAAACCTCAAAGTAATTCAGCTAGTAAATGACAGCCATAGGTCTGTCTAACTCCAGTCAGTTTTCTTAGCCACTGGGGTTAAGGTAGAAATTATGCCATATGATAATTTGTCTCAATGAATAAATGCAATTTTAAAAAATGTATATCTTCAAATGCTTAAAGCAGCTTTCTTGAGATATAATTGAAATGCAGTAAAAATATTTAAAGTGTACAACTTGATATGTTTTGACATATATATACACCTGTGAAACCATCATCACAATCCAGATAAATAGAAATATCCATCACCTTCAAAAGTTTCCATGCTTTTGTAAGCCCTCCTTCCCACCATTTTCTGGTCTTACCCTGTGCCCAAGCACAAATTATTTTTTTGAATGTGCAAGGTAGTAACTTGGGAAAGTCTCTACTTGCCAAATGATCATACCGGCTCTATCCCTCATATACTGGATTCATTTGATTAATGTCAGTTAGCCGATCTGTGACTTGTGATTCTCAGTGCTGAACCCTAAATTGAATCTGACATCCAAGCTAAGTACAGTAATAAGAGTGATGATAAATTCTCTCTGCGTTAGAAAGCTAATCTAAGAAGCCAGCTGGGCTGATTGATTTCTTCTTTTCAGAAACAAAAGATGTAGATTATTTATTAGATAGCCTGAAACCCTAGGGATCTTTTTGGACTCCTGTGTATTAGGAAAAATGGGCTTGGTATTTACAAGCTTTTGAAAAATCTCTATATTACCCAGTAGAGAGATTCCCAGGCTATGACAAAGGTAGCATATCCAGTCAACAGCTAAATTCATTTTTTAAAAAAAACCTATCAAATTATTTATTTGATGAATAGACCTAGATGTGATAGATTGCTGCCGGGTTTTTAGAAAATGATGTGCAGGAGCCCTAAAGGGCTTTTCTTTATCAAATTGATTCATCTATCCACTTTGCTCATTTGCTCATGGTGTCCTTCACCCAAACATTAACCTAACATTTTCACTCTAAGTGGGAGAAAAAAAATGGTGGTGAAAAAGGATTGTATGAACATCTGAGCCTTGATGGACCATTGCCTTTGGCCACTGTCCCCCATTCGTCTAAATCTCAGCCCTGTTTATGAAATAGGATGATAGAGAAAGAAGGTTAACATTATCTAAATGATGAGAGATTAATCTGTATGGTTCAGCTAATAAGTCATAAGAGTACGGGGAAAAGAGCAGTCACTGTGTACTGAGGTGGTCAGGGAAGGCTTCTTGAAGGAGGGGCTAGATGTAGGCCCAGAGGAAAACGGGAAAGAATTCCAAATGCATCTAGCCACTGGCATGACCACTGTGGTAGAGGCAGGAATGAGTATAACAAATGCAATTGGTATAGAGGGGAAAGGGAGCATCTCCAGGACTGAAGGTCTCTAACAGCCCTGCATTGCTGACCTAGAAGAGATAGAGACACAAGGAAGGAAAGAGGAAAGAGACAGACAACTGGTGGGAGTAAAAGAGTAGTTTCTGATCAATTTTTCTGTCTCTTTTACCTCATTCAGTGGCAATCAGATGTCTGGGTCTTTTAATTTCAGACAAGCCCTTGTCTAACCATCAAAGATAAAGCAATTCTGCTTAGAGCAGTTTCTACTAGCAGCAGCAGTTAGCATAAAAGAAAAGTAAGTCGCAGGAGGAATTTCTGCAGAGAAAACATTTTTCCTTGATTTTTCTGTCAAAGAATGGAAGTATGCCATGGTGGGAAATATCTGAGACAATTCGATCTCTCTGTAGTAGGCCATCTGGTAACCAAGCACTTCTGATCCTCCACTGATGCCCAGACAGCTCATGCAGGAGCCCAGAAAGCAATCATTCATTTAAGAGAGCTGAAGAGAACATCTTTGCTTGTTTTCATAGACACACAGGGTTGAAATAAAGGTGGTCTGCCCTGATCTCCCAAGAAAAAATTTACCCAAAGTGGGCTCCCGGAGATTATCTTCTTTATCTCCCTGTCTTGGGGCCATTTTAATGTGATCTATTTATCCCAGAGAAGTGTGCAGCTCCATCTCAAGAGAATTTTGAGATACTGTTGCAACCTTTCACTACTGAATTTCTCCTTGTATCTTAAAGCCATAGAATTATTATTATTATTTTTGAGATGGAGTCTCACTCTGTCACCCAGGCTGGAGTGCAGTGGTGTGATCTCAGCTCACTGCAACCTCTGCCTCCTGGGTTCAAGTGATTAACCTTCCTCAGCCTCCCAAGTATCTGGGATTACAGGTGCCCACCACCATGCCTGGCTAATTTTTGTATTTTTAGTAGAGACAGTGTTTCACCTTGTTGGTCAGGCTGGTCTTGAACGCCTGACCTCAAGCAATCTACCCACCGTGGCATCCCAAAGTGCTGGGATTACAGGCATGAGCCACCACACCCGGCCGCAAAGCCATAGAATTTTAGAGTTCAAAGGAACCTTGGAGACTACTTAGTCTAACTGTCCCCTTTAAAAAAAAAATAGAATGTTCTTGATTTTAGAAAAGTAGATAAAAATATTTTAATTCGGAATAGAACACTACAGATAAAGCTGGCAACTTTCTCCCAATCCAAGAAAGTTTCTTGTGCCTTCATTTTCCCCTCAAAGGTAAAAAAGTGTTATTGGTTTCTGAATTTTCTTACAGAACATTTTGATACTTCTACATATGTAAAAATATGTAGAATTATTTTTGTGTGTTTTAATTTGTTTCAAAGATATCATACAGTATGCATCTTGCTTTCTTCATTCATCGTTTTGAGATCTAGATCATTCCTTTTAACTGCAGCTCAGTGTTCCACTGTGTGAAAGCATCACATTTTCTTTATCCAATTCTCTCTTGATTCATATTTACAAATCTGCTTTATGGAGAGAGAACTGAGGCTCAGAGAAGTTGCAGGATTGCCTCAAGATAAGCTTTGGTACAACTAAAACTAGAATCTACATCTAAGATGAGAGGCAGATGAATAGATGAATTTCTCAAAAGTTATCTTGAATGAGTTAGGCTCATTCATGAAAGTCTTAATTGGTCCAATATGAAGTTGAAACCTTGGCTTTAAGAGTGTGAAAATTCTGAACATTCATACTTCCTAGAGTGGGCGAGCCAAAAAATTCGTAACGCATGGTCTTATGTGCTAAAGATCTTCAAGGGTCACTCCTGAGAAAGAAAATAGCTGTGACAGAGTTACATTTGTGAATAAGGGAAAGCATGCTGGAACACTGTACACTCTAAGAAGCATCATGCCTCAGCCCAAAATATTTCCTCTAACTTTGCTCATGGGGTCTGAAAAGCCTTTCTTTCCAACTTACAGCTTTGAATCTTGAAGGTTTTTCATCTGTAAATTCCCTGAGAATTAAATTAATATTGGCCATTAACAGACACTTGATAGCTTGGTTTACTAGGTTGCTTGCTAGAACAAAGTCATTATGGAAAATGGGTATAGGATATGCATCCAGGTACATCGTCAGGATGAGGCAAAGGGAAAAAGAAAGGAAGAAAATGAACAGTTATTGATTACCTGCTATGTGCTAAGCAACGTTCTAGGAACTTTATACATATATTTGCACAATGGGATTAGTAATGCTACTTTCCATATTAGGAAACGAGTTCAGGGGGATTAAATAACTTGCCCAAAGTTTATTTGTTCATTCATTTCCTCAATAAAATTTTTTCAAGCTACTTTTGCTCTATGCCAGAAACAGTGAGGAAATATTTTGGTGAATATAAGACAATAAGTTTTGTCTTCATGGAATTAAAATCAGAGAAAATATGTACCATGAGCAAGCCAAGATAAGCATGGTAAAGGACATTGGACAGTAGGCAAATCATATGCACCTTGAGGTCTCATTTATTTAGCGAATATATATTGAATACTTACTACATTCAGGCAATGAGCCTGATCCTTTAGGGGAATATAAAAATGAATAAGAGGCCAGGCGTGGTGGCTCACGCTTGTAATCCCAGCACTTTGGGAGGCCGAGGCAGGCGGATCACGAGGTCAGGAGATCGAGACCACGGTGAAACCCCGTCTCTACTAAAAATACAAAAAAATTAGCCGGGCGTGGTGGCGGGCACCTCTGAGTAGTCCCAGCTACTCAGAGAGGCTGAGGCAGGAGAATGGCGTGAACCCGGGAGGCAGAGCTTGCAGTGAGCTGAGATCGCGCCACTGCACTCCAGCCTGGGTGACAGAGCGAGACTCCGTCTCAAAAAAAAAAAAAAAAGGAATAAGATACTCCATACTCCTAAGAGTGCTTAGAGTATAACATGTTCACTCAATATTTGAATACCATCCTAAAACCTTTACGTTCAAGTTCAAGTGACAACTCTTGTTTCCAAGCTATTTGTCTTGTCAGGTACAAGGGTAAATTTGTGTCAAGCAGAGGAAGAAGAAAGGGAGGGTGAAATAGGTACAAAATGACTAAATATCAGCTACCATCTCCACTAAACTGGAGTGCTCTATAAAAGATTGCAATCAATAGAGCTAGGGACAAGACAGTTTTTTTCACCAACTGACAGGCATATGGCACCTTATTTATATAAGGTATCAGCAGGTTCTTGTTCTCTGACTGTAAGTAAAATGACAAAGGGGTTGCCAGTGTGTCTAGATATGAGGTGTTTTATTTTTCCTAAGATCCAGAGCAAAGAGAAGCATCTGCTTTAGAGGTAGAAACCCTGCCTACCACCAGGATAAACTTATCAGAAGCCAAATACTTGTTCTGCATCCAGTGGTGTTCTGGTAAATGTTTAACAACCAGATCTGCAGAAAAAATATCTATTTGCTGCTTTATATTGCTATACATAGATCGTGGTGGTGAATTTTATATGTCAACTTGACTGGGCCGTGGGATGCCCAGATATTTGGTCAAACATTATTTTACGTGTTTCCATAAGGATGTTTCTGGATGACATTAACAATTGAATTGGCAGAATGAGTAAAGCAGATTTCCCTCTCTAGTATGGGTGGCCCTCATTCAATCATTTGAAGACCTGTATAGATCAAAATGGCTTACCCTCCCATAAGCCTCCCATGAGTAAGAGGGGGCTCCTCTTGCCTGACTATTTGAACTGCAACATCAGTCTTTTCTGGACTTCAGACTATTGTTGACAAATGAATGGATAAGGAAATTGTGGTGTACCTATACAATCAAATATTATTCAGCATTAAAAAGGGAGATCCTGTCAATTGCAACAACATGGAGAACCTAGAGGACACTATGCTAAGTGAAATAAACCAGACAGAGAAAGAAAAACACTGCATGATCTGACTTATGTGTGGAATCTAAAAAAAAAATTGCATAAATAGAAACAGTTGTTGGGGTGTGCGGAGATGAAGGTCAAAAGATACAAAGGCGTGGTTATGTAGGATGAATAAGTCTAGAGATCTAATGTGCAGCATGGGGTCTATAGTTACCATAGTTAATAATATTGTATTGTGTACTGGAAATTTGTTAAGAGAGTAGGTTTTAGGTACTCTTACTACAAAAAAAAATAAAGAAGAAAGAAAAAGAAAGGTAATTATATGAGACGACTGTTATGTTAATTTGCTTAAAAGTAACAATTGCCTCACTATGTATATGTATATCAAAATATCATGTTGCACAGCTTACATTATACAGTAAAAAATCTTAATCTAAAAAGACACTAATGACTTTATTTTCAGTAGTAAAGAGAGCACTGATGGTCCATGGTATGATCTGGCAATAGATAAAAGCAAAATATCATATTGAATACTCCTAATCAACCACTTATAAGAAACAAAGATCTGGATGATTTGTATATGATACACCCAAACTTTTTTTTGCAAACCAACAAATGTAATGAGATTGTCTGGTTGCTCATGATGTTGCTAGATACAATGGAGAAAGAAAAGAATGAGCTCAGGGATTCAAATTCCCAGGTCAAGTGCCACATAAATGATCTGAAAGCTTCTATATGTGCCCTGAAGGAGACCTTTATCTCCTGTATCCATAGGACTGAGATTGCTGAAAATCAAATCCAGAGTTTCAACCTGAAACTGGCTGAATTACAATGAAAGTTAAACTTCCAGCTTTGTAGATTGTCTGCTGATAAAGTGAAGGCATTTATTGGGAAGAGATGAGATCCTGAATTTTGGAGCGGGGATATGTGGGAAGCCCATAACGAAGCTAGGGACATAGAGCTCCTAAATTATGACTCTTCTTTGCCAGTTAAGTAGGCCTCTGTACCCCCAGTGGTAGTGACTTATCTACCCTTGTCTGAGAGGATTAACCCTGCATTGCCTGGGAAAAGTGTAACGGCCTCCCCTGAGGCAGTTGCTGTGCAGGACAATGCTGAGTCTTCTCAGAACTTACCCCCACCACTCCTCTTTTCTTCTACACTGATAACTAGATTCAAGTCCAAGCAGGCCCCTAAAAGTGAGGTACAAACCATGAGGAGGTATACTATACTCCAGAAGAACTACTTGAGTTTTCTGTCAACAGACAGAAATCCAGGGAATATATGTGGGAATGGATATTAAGAATTTGGGATAATGGTATCTGGAACATAAAGTTGAATCAGGCCAAATTTGTCGATATGGGCTCACTAACTAGAGACTCTGCATTTAATGTTACCACTTATGGAGTTAGAAAATACTGTACTTGTTTGGGTGAATAGCTGAAAGAAGGACCAAAAGGCCTCCAGTGGGCAAATTGAAAATGCCAGACCTACCTTAGTTTGATGTAGAGTTTAATGTAGAGGAAAGATTCAAAAGTTTAGAGATTGGGATGTTTGAGTGGATTTGTCATTTAAGGTCTTCTCATTTATCCTTGAAAAGTCCAGAAGACATATCATTCACATAAATTTGTGAGGGGAGTCTCAGCATTCTTGGAGAATTCTGTGGTTGCCCTTCTCTGTAGGCCAGACCTTACAGTGAAAACGGCAGTGACTGAATTGGGAAACCTAAATGCTATGGGAGTACCTAGATTCTGGTGTGGCAGGGGCCAAGTGCAGCACTCAACTGCCAAAGACAAGGTGGGCATGGTTACCATAAGGGACAACAGAGTCAAAGCAGCATCAGAATGATTTGACTTATGCAGACCTATGGTATTAACTACTTAATCATGGAGTCCCTAAAAGTGAAGTAGTTAGGAAGCCTACTAAATTCTTACTTAATCTGGATGAGCAGAAAATTTCTAGGTAAAGTGAACCAAAGTCTAACATGAATCATAAAAACAGATAGTCAATCAATTTTCTGACTTTAGCCAGTTTACCTACCCAGAACCCCTTGAATGAAGGGGAAACCAGGTCTCCTAGAGGAAGGACCCTGATACACTGAAAAAAATTTATTCTGTTAATCTTTATCCCAGCCTTCTCCAATGGGGCCTATGACCAAGGTAATTGTGCATTTGGGGGAAAGAAAATAATCAGACATTTGAGGGACTACAAGACACTGGCTCTGAAGTGAAAATAATTCCAAAATATCAGTGTGGTCCACCAGTCAGAGTAGGGGGTTATGGAGGTCAGGTGATCAAAGAAGTTTTAGCTCAGATCTGTCTCACAGTTGGTCCAATGTGTCTTCAAACCCGTCTCATGTTTATTTTTCCAGCTCCAGAATGCATAATTGGAATAGATATACTCAACAGTTGGCAGAATTATCACAGTGGCTTCCAGACCTATAGAGTGTGGGCCATTATGGTGGAAAAGGCCAAGTGAATGCTACTAGAATTGCCTCTACTTCAGAAAATAGTAAACCAAAAGTAATAGCACATTCCTGGCAAGATTGCAGAGATTAGTGCACCATTAAGCACCTGAAAAATGGTGATGGTGATTAGGGATGGTGATTCCCACCATATCCTCTTTCAGCTTGCCCATTTGGCCTATGCAGAAGACAGGTGGATCTTGGATATGACAGTGTATTACTGTAAACCTCTTGCAGCTGCTGTACTAGATATAGTGTCATTGTTTAAGCAAATTAACACATCCCTTGATATATACATAGTATAACTATATTAGTCTGGCATATGTCTTTTTATCCATCCCTGCACATAAGGCCCACCAGAAGCAGTTCGCTTTCATCTGGCAAGGCCAGCAATACAACTTCTTGGTCCAACTTCAGAGTATATCAACTGTTCACCCCTATGTCATAATATAGTTCAGAGGGATTTTGATCACTTTTCCCTTCCACAAGATATCACACTAATTCATTACATTGATGATATTCTGCTGCTTGGACCCAGTGAACAAAAAGTAGCAACTATTCTAGGCTTATTGGTAAGACATTTGTGTGCCAGAGAGTGGGAAATAAATCTGACAGAAGTTTAAGGACCTTCCACCTCAGTAAAATTTCTTGGAGTCCAGTGGTGTGAAGCCTTTCAAGATATCCTTTCCAAGGTGAAGGATAAGTTGCTACATTTGGCCTTTCCTACAATGAAAGAAGCACAATGCTGAGTGGACCGCTTTAGATTTTGAAGACAACATAGTTCTCATTTGAGTGTGTTACTCCATCTTATTTACCAAGTGACCTATAAACCTGCTAGTTTTGAGTGGGGCCCAGAATAAGATCCAGGCTGCTGTGCAAGCTTCTCTGTCGCTTGAGCTATATCACCCAGCCGAACCAATGATGCTTCAAGTGTCAGTGGCAGATAAGGAGGTTGTTTGGTGCCTTTGGCAGTCCCCTGGAAGTGAATCACAGCACAGGCCCTTAGGATTTTGCCATGCTCTGTGGTTAACTAATCCCCTTTTGAGAAACAGCTCTTAGCCTGCTACTGGGCCCTAGTAGAGACTGAATGCTTGAACATGGGACAGAAAGTTATCATGCAACCTGAGCTGCACATCATGAACTTGGTGTTTTCTGACACACCAAGCTATAAAGTTGGGGGTCACTTCATCATCAAATAAAAGTGGTATATACATGATAAGGCCTGAGTAGGTTCTGAGGACAAATGTAAGTTAAATGAAGAAGTGGCCCAAATATCCATGGTTCCCTCTCCTGCTACACCAACTTCTGTCTCCCAGCCTGTACCTATGGCCTTATGAGGAGTTCTATTATCAGTTGACACAGGAAGGGAAGACTCAGGCCTGGTTTACAGACAGTTTGACACAATATACATGCACCACCCAAGAGTAAACAGCTGCCACATTACAGTTCATTTTAGGATGTCCCTTAAGGAGAGTGGTGAAGGAAAATCCTCTCAGTGGGCAGAATGTTGAGTAGTGTACCTAGTTGTTCACTAGCTTGAAAGGAGAAATGGCTGGACATGAGATTATATACTAATTCATGAGCTATAGCCAATGGTTTGGCTGGATGGTCAGGGACTTGAAAGGAACATGATTAGAAAATTTATGACAGGGAAATTTGGGAAAGAAATATATGGATAGACCTCTCCGAATGGGCAAAAAAGTGAAGATTTTGTGCCCTATGTAAATGCTCACCAAAGGGTTACCTCAGCAGAGGAAGATTTTAATAATCAAGTGGACAGGATGATCTGTTCTGTAGATAGCAGTCAGGCTCTTTCCTCAGCCATTTCCATCATCACCAATGGGTTTATGAAGAAAGTGGTCATGATGGCTGTGATGGAGGTGATGGATGGGCTCAGCAACATGGACTCCCACTCACCAAGGCGTACCTGGCTACAGTCACTGCTGAGTGCCCAATCTGATAGCAGCAGGGACCAATACCTTCTGCAAAAACTATCATTCATGGACTTACAGAATGCTTTATCCACCATCATAGTATTCCACACAGCATTATTTTTGATCAAGGACCTCACTTCACAGCAAAAGAGGTATAGCAGTGAGTCCATGGTCATGGAACTCACTGGTCTTACCATATTCTCCACTATCCTAAAGCAGCTGGCTTGAAAGAACAGTAGAATAGCCTTTTCAAGACTCAGTTACAGAATCAACTTGGTGACAACACTTTTAAGGTTAGGGCAGTTTCCTCCAGAAGGGTCTATATGCTCTGAATCAGCATCCAATATATGGTGCTGTGCTCCCATAGCCAAGATTCACAGATCCAAAAATCTAGGGGTATAAATGAGAGTGGAATCACTCATTATTACCCCTAGTAACCCACTAGCAAGATTTTTGTTTCCTGCTCCCATGACGTTATGCCTTGCTGACCTAGAGGTCTTAGTTCCAAAGAGAGGAATGCTTCTACCAGAAGACACAACAACAATTCCATTGACCTGGAAATTAAGACTGCTGCCAGCCACTTTGGCCCCCTCATGCATCTTAATCAGCAGGCAAAGAAGGGACTCATGGTGTTGGCTGGTGTGATTGAGCCTGAATACCAATGGAAAATTGAACTACTACTCCATAATGAAGGTAAGGAAGAGTATGTCTGAAACACAAGAGATTCCTTAGAGGATCTCTTAATATTACCATGCCCTGTGATTAAGGTCAGTGAAAAACTATAACCCAATCCAGGCAGGATGCTTAATGGCCCAGAACCTTCAGGAATAAAGGTTTCAATTATCCCACCAGATAAACAACCATGACCAGCTGAGATGCTTGTGAAGGCAAAGGGAACACAGAATGAGCAGTGGAAGAAGTTAGTTATAAATGCTAACTGTGACCACATGGCCAGTTACAGAAATTAGAACTATAATTATGAGTATTTCTTCCTTATTTTATAATGAATATTATATTATTTCATTCTCACACTGCCATAAAGGACTACCTGAGACTGGGTAATTTATGACTAAAAGAGGTTTAATTGACTCACAGTTCCACAGGCTGTACAGAAGCATGGCTGAGAGGCCTCAGGAAACTTACAATCATGGCAGAAGGTGAAGAGGAAGCAAGCATGTCTTACCATGGTGAAGCAGGAAACAGAGAGCAAGAGCGAGAGCGAAGGGGGAAGTACCACACTTTAAAACCATCAGATCTTGTGATAACTCACTTACTATCATGAGAACATCATGGGAGAAATTTGCCCCCATGAACCAATCACCTCCCACCTGGTCCCTCCCCTGACATGTGGGGATTACAATTTGGCATGAGATTTGGCCTGGTACACAGAGCCAAACCATGTATGATAAGTTTGTGTTTATATATATTAAGCAAACATCTTTGTATTATTTCCTTTTTTATTCCTTTATCATGAAATATAAAATGTATTAACTTTACATCATGGTAATTAAGCTGTGAGATATCAAGGCAAAGAGTAAACATCATTCAAGGATTTTACCTCCTCTTCTAGAAAAGGGGTTAGTGAATTTTCAGTTTTACACAGGACAGTTGCATCATGTTAGGCTGAATTATGACCTTGTTATTGTTTTTATTTGGAGATGAAGTGTGGTTTAATGAGATGTGTTTAGGTGCCAAACTGACAAATGGTGGACATGTGATGCTTAATTTTATGTCTCAACTTAACTGGGCCATAGGGCACCGAGATATTTAGTCAGATGTTATTCTGGGTGTGTCTGTGCAGGTATTTTTGGATGAGATTGGCCTTTGAATTGGTAAACTGAATAAAGCAGATTGCCCCCATTATGTGTGTGGACCTCAATCCAATCAGTTGAAGTCCTAACTAGAATAAAAATGCTGACTCTCTTATGAGCAAGTGGGGACTCCTCCTGTCTGACTACTTGAGCTGAGACATCAGTCTTTCTTTTGCCTTTGAACTTGAACTGAAACATCAGCTTTTTAGGGGTCTCAAGCCTGCTGGTTTTTGAACTAGAACATGCATCATCAGCTCTCTTGGTTCTCAGGCTTTTGGAATCAGACTAGAACTACACCATCAGCTCTCCTGGGTCTCCAGCTTGCTGACTGCAGATCTTGGGATTTCTCAGCTTCCATAATTCCATGAGCCAATTATTTATAATAAATCTCTCTCATACACACATATATGGATATATACATACGTACACATAGATAGTCTTCTCTGTATATACATATACATATAAATTTATGTATTAGAGTTCTCCAGGCCAACAGGATGTGTGTGTGTGTGTGTGTGTGTGTGTGTGTGTGTGTGTGTGTGTGTGTGTGAATATATATATATATACACAAGTCACAATCTTCAGGCTAATGGGATGTGTATCTCTGACTAATACATAGATATATTGCAGATTTTATTGATATAAATGATGTGTAGCACACAATTTAGAAATAATAATGAAATATACAATACTCTATTGTAAATTCCATGTAGCCTATTGAATCTCACAAAATGCTTTCAGTGACTTTTGCTGAAGCTTGTATCCTTAGCTGGGCTATGTTTGTAATTGATGAAGGAGTCAAGTTTTGACATGAACATTGGTTGATATTTTTATTTAAGTTAATGTGTGAAACTAAAGTGAAAAAACAATGATGTATGTTGAAATTTTATTCATCCATCAATGACATGAATGAATTCATTGATTAATCTGAATTCAAATACTAAAAGAATATTTCCTCAATTTTTGTGCAATTTACAATTTTAATAAGGTATAGAACATATAAGAAACTGCACATAAAGTGTAAAATTTGGTAGGTTTTGACATATATCCCATTAAACCCCTGAAATCACCACAAATGAACATATCTATCACACTCAAAAGTTTCCTCCTGTCCCTTTTGTAATGCCTCTCCATTCCCATCATCCACAGGCAACCATTGATCTTTTTCTCACTACAGATTCGTTTTAATTTTCAAGAATATTATATAAATGGAATAATAATGTGTATACTCTTTTTCTCTTGCTTCATTCACTCACCATACTTATTTTGAAATTTATCAATATTGTAGCATGTATTGACAATTTATTCTATTTTACTGCTGAATAGAATTCCACTGTATGAGTACATCTCAATTTACTTACCCATTTACCTGTTGAAGAACAACTGGATTGTTTCCAGTTTGGGGCTATTAAAAATAAAGCCACTATGAAAATTCACATACAATTTTTTGTATGGACATATACATAAACTTTTCTGGGATAACTACTTAGGTATTTTTAGACTGGATCATATGGTACATGTATGCTTACTTTTAAAAGAAATTGCTAAGCTGGTTTACAAAGATGTACCATTTTTCATTCCCTCTAGCAGCATATGAGAGTTCTAGCTCCTTCACATTCTCACCCATGCTTGGTATGGTCAGTCATTTTAATTTTAGGTTTAACTTAATAGATGCATAATGGTGTCACATTGTGGATTTAATTTGTATTTACCTAAAAACTAGTGATATTGAGCAATTTCTCATATGCCTATTTTCCATTTATATATCCTTTTTGGTGAAGTATCTTTTCAAATATTTTGCCCAACTTAAAAACCAGATTATGTGTTTCAATTTTGGGGTGTTTTAAGAGTCTTTATATGTTCTGAATGAGTCCTTTATCAGATTATGATTTGCATATATTTTCCCAGTCTGTAACTCATGTTTTCATTTTCTCAATAGTGTCTTTAGAACAACAGATAATTTTAATTTTGATGGAGTCTGATTAATCTTTCCTTTCCTCTATTATAGATTATACTTTTGATGTTATATCAAAGAAATCATTGCTTAGCTCGTGGTCACAAAGATTTTTCATTATATCTTATTCTAGTCATTTTATGATTTTAGGCCTTACACATAGGTCTGTGATCCATTTTGAATTACGTTTTGCATATGGTGTAAAGTATTGCTCAAAGGTCCTTATTTTCACATGGAAATCCAATTGTTCCAGCACCTTTTGTTGAAAAAGACTCTTCTTTATCCACTGAATTGCCTTTACCTTTTTCAGACATCAGTTGTGTATACATGTGTAGGCA
The DNA here is from genome assembly GCF_009828535.3 of Hylobates moloch. Classification (NCBI taxonomy): domain Eukaryota; kingdom Metazoa; phylum Chordata; class Mammalia; order Primates; family Hylobatidae; genus Hylobates; species Hylobates moloch. The sequence goes on along the minus strand of NW_026652282.1, from coordinate 93,847,956 downwards.
TACTGCCGGACTCTTTTTTTCCATTAATCTGTTTGTCTCTCTTGATGCTACTACCACATTTCTTGATTGCTATACCTTTATCAAAAGTCCAATGTGTACATCTTTCATTTCTTATTATTTCCTTCCAGCACTAGCCAAAACATCCAGTATAATACTAAATAGAAGTTGCAAGGGTGGATATCTTTGCCTTGTTTCTGATCTTAGGTGGAAAGTATGCATTCTTCCATAATGAAGTATGATGTTAGCTGTGGGTCTTTTTAACACAACTTTATTAAGATATAATTGACATATACAAATTATATATACTTAAAACATATGACTTGATGTTTTGTTATAAATATACATTGTGGCCGGGCGTGGTGGCTCACGCCTGTAATCCCAGCACTTGGGGAGGCCGAGGTGGGTGGATCACGAGGTCAGGAGATCGAGACCATCCTGGCTAACACGGTGAAACCCCGTCTCTACTAAAAAAAAATACAAAAAATATTAAAAATTAGCTGGGTGCAGTGGCGGGCGCCTGTAGTCCCAGCTACTCGGGAGGCTGAGGCAGGAAAATGGCATGAACTCGGGAGGCGGAGCTTGCAGTGAGCCGAGATAGCGCCACTGCACTCCGGCCTGGGCAAAAGAGCAAGATTCTGTCTCAAAATAAAAAAAATAAAATAAATATACATTGTGAAATTACTACCAGCTAATTAACTAATTAATGGTAACCTTTACATAGTTACCATTTGTGTATGTCTGTTGAGATATAATTTAAAATCCAGCCTCATAGCAAACTTCAAGTATATAATATAGTATTTTTTACTATTGTCACCATGTTGTATATTATAACTCCAGAACTTATTCATCTTGTAAGACTGAAATCGGGGCTATTAAAAATAAAGCCAGTATGCAAATTCACATACAATTTTTTTGTATGGACATATACATTAACTTTTCTGGGATAACTACTTAGGTAGTTTTAGACTGGATCATACAGTACATGTATGCTTACTTTTAAAAGAAATTGCTAAACTGGTTTACAAAGATGAAATGTTGTACCCTTTGACCAACATTACCCAATTTTTCCCTCCTCCAACTATCCAACTCTCTTCTTCCTTGAATTTGACTTTCTCAGATTCCACATGTTAAATGAGATCATGCAGTATTTCAATTTCTCTGTCTTGCTTATTTCACCTAGAATAATGTCCATCAGTTCCATCCATGTTGTCACAAGTGGCAAGATTTTCTTCTTCTTTAAAACTAAATAATATTTAATTATACACACACACATTAAAGTTATTTCCATATTTTGGCTATTGTGAATAATGCTGCAATGAACATAGAGTGAATATTAACTCTTTGTGATGCTATTTTCAATTCCTTTGGCTACATACACAAAAGTGGGATTGGTGGATCTTATGGTAGTTCTATTTTTAATTTTCTGAGGAACTTTCATAATGTTTTCCATAATGGCTGTATTAGTTTACATTCCCACAAGAGTGTACAAAAATTCCCCTTTCTCTACATCCTCACCAACATTTATCTTTTGTCTTTTTTGTAATAGCCATCTTAACAAGTGTGAGGTGGTATCTTATTGGGGTTTTCATTTGCATTTCTCTGATGATTAGAGATGTTTAACACCTTTGCATATGCCTGTTGGCCATCTGCGTTTCTTCTTTTGAGAAGCGTCTATTTAGTTTCTTTACCCATTTTTTAATTGGGTTATTTGTATTTTTGGTATTGAGTTGTATGAGTTTCTTAGGTATGTTGGATACTAACCACTTATTTGATATATAGTTTGCCAATACTTTTTCCCATTCTGTGGGTTGCCTTTTTGTTTTCTTGATTTTTTCCTTTGCCATGCAGAAGCTTTTTAGTTGATGTAATAACTCTTGTCTATTTTTGCTTTTGTTGTCTGTGCTTTTGGAGTTACATCCTAAAAATTATTGACAAGATCAATGTTAAGAAGGCTTTTCCCTATGTTTTCTTCTAGCAGTTTTGTAGTTTCAAGTCTTATGTTTAAACCTTTATTTAAGTTTTGTGTACAGTGTAAGATATGAATTTAATTTCAATTTTTGCATTTGGATATCCAGTTTTCCCAATACCATTTGTTGAAGAGTCTATCCTTTTTCCATTTTGCGTTTTTGACACTCCAAAGATCAGTTGACCATGAATGTGTGCATTTATTTTTTGGTTATCTATTCTGTTCCATTGATCGGTATGTCTACTTTTATGCTGGTATCATAATGTTTTAATTACTATACTATAATTTAAAGTCAGGAAATATGATGCCTCCAGCTTATCCTTTTGCACAAGACTGCTTTGGCTGTTTCAGGTCTTTTGTAGTTCCATACAAATATTAGGATTTTTTTTTCTATTTTTTAAAGGCCATTTGGGATTTTGATAGGAATTGCATTGAATCTGTAGATCACTTTGGGTAGTATGGACATTTTGAAAATATTAATTATTCTAGTCCATAAACTTGGGATCTCATCTCATTTATTTGTGTCTTTTCTAGTTTTCTTCATCAATATTTTATGATTTTCAGTGCATAGGTCTTACAACTCTTTGGTTAAGTTAATTCCTAAGTATTTTCTTTTTGCTTGTTCTTGTCTCTAATGTAAATGGGATTTTTTTTTTAATTTTTCTTCTGGATAGGTCATTGTTGGTGTATAGAAACGCCACTGATTTTTGTATGATGATATATTTTTCTACAACTTTACTGATTTATTTATTAGTGCTAACAGTTTTTTTTGTGAATTCTGTAGGGTTTTCTACATATATGATCATATTATTTGCAAACAAATAATTTTACTTCTTCCTTTCCAATTTTCATGCCTTTTATTTCTTTTTCTTGCCTAATTGCTCTGGGTAGAACTTCCAGTACTATGTTAAATAGCAGTGGTGAGCATGAGTATCCTTACCTTCTTCTGGATCGTATAGAAAAAGTTTTCAGTTTTTCCCCATTGATTATGACGTTAGCCTCGAGTTTTTCATATACGGTCTTTATTGTGTTAAGGTAAGTTTTTTCTATATTTATTTACTTATTTTATTATTTATTTATTTAGAGACAAGGTCTCACTCTGTCACCCAGGCTGGAGTTCAGTGGCACAAACATGGCTCACTGCGGCCTCGATCTCTTGGCTTAAGTGATTCTTCCATGTTAGCCTTCCAAGTAGCTGAAACTACAAGCGCACACCACCACACCTGGGTAATTTTTCTATTTTTTACAGAGACAAGGTTTTGCCATGTTGCCCAAGCCGGGCTGGAACTCCTGGGCTCAAGCAATCCTCCCACCTCAGCCTCCCAAAGTGCAGGGGCTATAGGTGTGAGCCATCATGCCCAGCCTCCATATTCATTTTGTTGAGTTTTATCATGAACAGATGGTGAATTTCATAAAAAAATTTTTCTGTATCTATTGAGATGATCATGCAGCTTTTTTATTCTGCTAATATAGTATATGACATTGATTAATTTTCATATGTATATGTTGTATTCTCCTTTCTTCTCAGGGATAAATTCTACTTCATCATGTAACATGATTTCTTTTTTTGGTTTCTTTTTTTGGAGATGTAGTCTTGCTCTGTTGCCCAGGCTGGAGTGCAGTGGCACAATCTCGGCTCACTGCAAGCTCCGCCTCCCCGCTTTGCTCCATTCTCCTGCCTCAGCCTCCCGAGTGGCTGGGACTACAGGCACACGCTGCCACGCCCGGCTAATTTTTTTTTTTTTTTTTTTTTTGGTATTTTTAGTGGAGATGGGGTTTCACAGTGTTAGCCAGGATGGTCCCGATCTCCTGACCTTGTGATCTGCCCGCCTCAGCCTCCCAAAATGCTGGGATTACAGGCGTGAGCCACCGCGCCCAGCTGTAACATGATCTTTTTAGTCTGTCGGGGGGTGGGGGGCTGGGGGAGGGAGAGCATTAGGAGAAATACCTAATGTAAATGACGAGTTGATGGGTGCAGCAACCAACATGGCACATGTATACCTGTGTAACAAACCTGCACTTTGTGCACATGCACCCTAGAACTTAAAGTATAATAAATAATAATAATTATATAATATGGCACCTATGGAAATCATATTAGTCCTCTTTCGAGGGTTTATTGCTATTGCTGTTTGTTATTTTGTTGTTGCTGCTGCTGTTTTTTTTTTTTTTTCTATTTAGTGAATTTCCTGGACTAATTTTGAAAAGTTTGTGTTCTTTATTGTATACAGTCACTCAAGTCTCTGCTCAATTATCTTAGTCGCTAGTGATTGGACAGAGATTTATTTAAATGCCTTGAACTAATAATTCTCCCACCTTTTGCTGATGTGGAACAACCCTCAATTCCCTGGCAAGCAGTTAACAATTCTGCCTTAATCTTCATCTCTTGTTTGTGCAGAGCATCAGGGTCACTCTTACATGAGTGATTAGGGCCTTCTCAGGTATTTTCTGGGCATAGACACAGCCATACCTTTGTCCCTCACCCTTCAGAATCCCAGGAAAATTTCAGAGCTCTTTAAAGCTTCCTGTAAACATCTCATTCCCGATATTTTCCTTTTAAGTTTTTTGGCATGCTCTATTTTGCTCTAACTAGTATTATTTCCTCAGGGAACTATAGTGTTAAACAATTGCCATGGATTTTGTAAATTATTTTAAAAACAATTTTTGTGGGTACAGACAGTCTAGGGATAGGGTTTTCCTCACTGACAAAGCCCTGGAGTAAGGTCAAAATAAAGACAAGCTTTTCCCGGGATTTTCCAGACAGCTCATATAGTCACAGCTCTCTGGTGATGGGTCTTCGGGGAGCTCCAAACCCATTCTGTCTTCTCCAGTGGTTACTAGCCTGCTGAATTTTGCATTTGCTGTGTTTCTGAAGTTGCACGTTTTCAAAGCTACCATCAAGCAGGAGACTGGATTATCAGACTACAGCAAGTAACAATGCCACAGTGCTATCTGTTCCTATAAAGATTTAACTGTTTTTCTTGAATAAATGCTTCTTAGATTGTTGCAAGTGTTTGGTTAATTTCCAGAGTTCTGAAAAGTCATTTTTTTTTTCCTAGTGTTCTCATTGCTTTCATGGGGGAACAGATTAGTGTTCTCCTTAATACCTATGGAAGACCCTGTGCAGATATTTGGGGTACTTTCTCTGTACAACTATCTCTTATCCATTACCCTCTCCTGTGATCTCTAGCTACCTTCACCAGAAGTCCACCAGGCTCTGCTTCAGTTCCCTCTCCCTGAACCGTGACCTGGAAACTCTCTCAAGGTAGAAAGCTTAGAAAATTATAGAACCCTTCTACCTCGTTTCCCATCTCTCAGAGACCACTGCTTTTCATTGACTAGTGCCCCGTGTCCTGAAAATCACCATATATGTTTTATTTTATTTTTTGGTTGTTTCAAGTAGCAGATTAAATTTAGTCCCTGCTAGCTACTCTATGTTAGCCAGAAGTATAAATCCCCTCCATGACACACTTTTAAGTTTAATATGCATTATTAATATTTTCCCCATCACTTCTTCTTCTTTAATTCTAAACTGTCGACAAAACAGTAAATCTAGCACTGATTTGTAGCATTTGCCAATTTATATTGTATATATACTCCCACTACGGCCAATTTCAAGTTAACAACATATGTAATATTTCTACAACATATGTAATACAATAGATATAAATAACTTCAGGAGCATAGATTCTCCTGTAAATGAAGTAAAATAAATAGGAAATTACTTTGTTTTCAGTATTACTTTGTTTCTAATGTAATTTGTTTAATTATAAGTTGAAATAATTTAATTTTTAATAACTGTATTTAAAAACAGCTTACAAAATTTCTGAAAATTTAACAATCTGTTCTTGTGAGATAGTATGAGCCATCTGCAGTACACTACTGCTTCTATCTCTGGAGATTAGAATCACTGTGGAAACATCACTATAAGCAGGTATGCAAGGAGAAGAATTCATCCACCTAGGGACATGTGTGCATGCTCCCTGCTCACCAAGGGCATTAAGCTACCCTAACAAATATAAAAAGCAAGCGTTTCACCACTTTTTTCTCTCCAGAGGAAAAATATTATTCTCAGAATTCCACCATTAAAAATTCATTACTACGGATCTTGAAGTCTTTTCAATTTCTAAGAATCCTCTATTAAAATGGTAAGGTATTTCCTGTGAGCAGTAATACTTTAAGCCTTTTAATCGGCTAATACCTTTATGGATGGTACATAGCTAAGTAAGAACAAGGCCTTGTGTCATTGGCTCCTGGGCTCTGTGCTTGGCAGAGGCAGTGGAAGTAGATGTAGGAGGGAAATTAAAAAGGGAAAGTAGCAATACTCCAATTTAAAAGTGCCTTTTTAATTGACTTTCAGAAAGTCAGTCCCAATATATCCATATATAGGACTGAGTTTTTACATACTAAGAAAATAGCTGGTGCCACCTCCTATCTTGGCCTGACTACCCACTAGCAGTGAAGGTCACATGAGCTGCTAACCATTTTGTCTTGCTCATCTCCAGAACATTCTAATGTTGGTGGAAAAATTGAAAGAAGAAAAAGATAAGAAGTCCATCTATAAACCTCAAAAGTTTAAAATACCTTTACAACAGTGGCCATGCCAAAATATTAAAAAGCTAGAAATGTTCAGCAATTTATGTAAGAAAAGGAAGCCCATAATGAGAAACAAGAGAAAAATGAGGAAGAATAATTTTCTAAAGACAATGGGGTTTGTGAGGAAATTGTCGCTTTTGACGAGTTCAAGATAATATTTTTTCTCAAGATTTAAAAATTAAATGATAAATGGGTGATATTTGTCAGCCCATTCATAAATATGTAGAATGTATACAACCTTTGAGGAAGGAGGGTGCCACAAGCCAGACCAAGCCCCTCTAACCATAATCAGCAATTCCTGTACAAAGCTGTTAGACCCATGCACCAAGCACGCAGTGCAAATTCCCAGTCAGCTACACTGAGTTCCCAGGGGCAGAACAATGCTGACCCCTTGCGCCTATAAAAACTTTGTATCACCCTCTCTTGTGCCTCATACTCACGTAGTAAAGTTTTCTTCCTACTTCCTAACCCCAAACCCTAGGCAACCTCTCAATGCCTACTATGTGTGGAGTCTATTAACAGTAATTTAGACTGCAAAACTCTAGAAGGAAATGAGCAGAATTGACTTGTCCTCATCTACACAGCTGTTGGAATATGAATACCTTCTTCAGATTTCTGAATTTTTCTAAGGCAAGAAGAAATCTAAAGGGGGGAAGGTCTCTGTCACTAAAAAGGATTGTAAGCATGGTCCGACTTGGTAAAGGGACCAAGGAAAGAATCATCTCTGGAGCTTAAAAGGAACATGGTGGCAGAAGGGCAAGAGACGCAAGACAGGGTAATTGTAACCTGAGGCAGTGGGAGAGGCAGAACACTGAAAGGAAGCCAAAGTTTGCAGCCAAGAAGGACACATTTCATATCAGTATTTAATCCATAGAGCAAGGTAGATGCGATGGGTATCTGGGAGAATAGATAGCATGAGAGAAGGAGGATTGAATTGAGTCATGAGATGAAACACTTGTTGAACAGAGCTATTATATGTGTCAGTATGCTCCTTTATTTACATGGGGGCTCAGCACATATCAAAGAACTAGATTAAATGCTTAAAGAAATTAAATTAAACTTACAGCAATATTTTATAGGGCCCATAGAGAGCATCCTGACTTCCAAGTGATCTTTCATCCAGACATCTGAAGTACTGAGGTTAAGTTATGAATGATAGAATCATAAGCAATCATTAACAGGCAATAGAGAGACCCTGGGAATAGTCTTAATTTTTGGAAGGGACACAGGGGAAGAAAACCTCTTATAACAACATACTCCTCAGAGTTTCTATTAGAGGAAAGATCTTGGGCTGGTTTCCCTTAAGATGGAAATCACAGTTATCACGATTCATTAAGATGGCTTTGAGCAGTATGACTGTTATTTCTGGGAAACAGCACTCAAGAGGCTACAGTCACAGACCTCAAAAAATCAGAGCAACTCCATCTCTGAGTTGAGATGTACTACCTTCTGAGTACAGGTTTACAATCCAAACTTGGATCGCCCCCGCCCCAGTGTCAAAAGGAATTGAGATTTTATCTGGATTATCTAGTTTATTTTATCTATAAAACAGCCTAAACTGATAACTGAATCTCAAACTTCATTTCTTTTAGTCTGAATCATCCTGTTTGCCTGTCTTCATAGTATAAACAAATAGCTAACTAATAAATGTGCCCTCACTTGGTGCTGTATCTAACCCAATAGTCTCTAAGTACCATAATTGTTGGTAATACTTTGCAAACTTTTATCATGTTAATAAATAGTTGATGTTAGGGCTGACATCGATAACAATCACCTTGTCTATCTCCCTCATTTTTCAGAAAAGGAAATGAAGTCATAAAGAAGCGGTAATGTGGCCGGGCGTGGTGACTCATGCCTGTAATCCCAGAACTTTGGGAGGCCGAGGCGGGCGGATCATGAGGTCAGGAGATCGAGACCATCCTGGCTAACACGGTGAAACCCCGTCTCTACTAAAAATACAAAAAAATTAGCCAGGCCTGGTGGTGGGCGCCTGTAATCCCAGCTACTCGGGAGCTGGGGAGGCTGAGGCAGGAGAATGGTGTGAACCCAGGAGGCGGAACTTGCAGTGAGCCCAGATCGCACCACTGCACTACAGCCTTGGCGACAGAGCGAGACTCTGTCAAAAAAAAAAAAAAAAACGGTAATGTGACTTGCCGGAGTTCACGCTTCAAGTTAGTGGCAGAGCTGGGACTACAATCCACGTCTCCTAATTCCCAGGACACTATTTTTAAACTGCACCAATTTACAAATAGAGGTACATACCATTACTTTCAGAAAGGTTCCCTGATAAGTTTTTCTCTTTCGTTTTGAAGTTGTTCTACTGTAACATTTTAAGTCTTAATGTTGTATGTGGGGGCAGGCAGGAATGTGCAGAATTAACCACTTTGCAGGAAACATGACCTTGTACAAAAGTAAAACTCTCTGAGTAACAATAAGGTTGACCTGGTTTTAGAGCACCCGATATGCAAAATGAGAAATTTATAAGATAATCACACTGAAGGTGATTGCAGTATAAGGGAGTACTCAGCAGAACCTCTTGAGTGCATTTAAGCATTTAAGATCATTATTTGGCAGAACTCTCCCGGGCCGAGAAACAAAGTTAAAACGTTAAAAGTTACTACCAAATGAAAACCAAAAAATCAAATTAAGCATCTTTGAAGAATAATAGAAGTCACGAAGAAATAGAATCTATTTGACAGGAACTCAGATTCTCCTGGAAATATCAGGGCCCTAGTAATCAGCCTTAGTGAATGGCCTTTCTCAGTCACACAGATAGCAGCACTGTAACTCTTCCAGTCACCAAGGCTTAAACTTGGATATTATTTTAAGGTTCCTCCTATGCCTCATTCTCTAGAGTTTATTCATTAACAAGGCTTGTTTTATCTTCCTTTGAAATAACTCTAAAATTCTCTTCTTCTCCATTCAGACTGCCACCATTCTAGATAGAATCTATAAATGTATGACACAGTCCCATTCTCCCCTCCTCTGGTTTACCATTGACACAGCCATAGGAGTCACCTTATAACGTACAGCTTTCTTGATCACTTCTTTAAGAACCTAGAGTGTCTCTTCAGTGCCTATAAGATCAAGTCATAGCTTCTCAACCAGATGTTCAGCATCCTCCAACAAGTAGGCCCAGCTTACTTACTCCTACATTCTTCCCTCTCTTTCTAAGTATTGCCCTATCCAAAACAGTACCAATTCTCACCCCTGACTTCCACCCCTACCCCACATATAATAAACGTTTTCTCCCAGCTCCTACATCTGTCTATCTATATCCTACCCAGCCTTTAAAAATCAGCTCAAGTTCTACCTCTTCCATATACCTTTCCTAACCACCACCCAATAACTTCAGCTAACATTGATCTTTACAATTTCATTTAGTGCTAGCAATGCTGTAGACACTGATATCCTCCACGTATTTTTATAATTGGAAGAAAATAGCAGGTAAAATTTGGAACTCATTTAACAAAGTCCTGCCGTGAAACAGAAGGATGGTCAAATGTTTATACAAGCATACCTCGGAGATACTGAGGGTTCAGTTCTAGACCATCGCAATAAAGTGAATGTTGCAAGTCAAATATTTTCATCTCCAAATGCATATAAAATTTATGTTTGCACTATACTATAGCCTATTAAGTACGCAATAACGTTATGTTAAAAACAATATACAAACCTTAATTTTAAAATACTGTATTGCTAAAAAATGTTAACGATTATCTGAGTTTTCAGCGAGTCATAATCTTTTTGCTGGTGGAGGGTCCTGCCACAATGTTGATGACTGCTGACTGATCAGGCTGACTGATAAGGGTGGGAGTTGCTGAAGGTTGAAGTGGCTGTGGCAATTTCTTAAAATAAGACAACAATTAAGTTTGCCACATCGATTGACTCTTCCTTTCATAAAAGATTTCTCTGTAGCATGCAATGCTGTTTGATAGCATTTTACCTGCAGTAAAACTTCTTTCAGTTTTGGAATCAATCCTCTCAAACCCTGCCACTGTTTTATCAACTAAGTTTATGTAATATGCTAAATCTTGTATTGTCATTTCAACAATGTTTCACAGCTTCTTCACCAGGAATATATTCCATCTCAAGAAACCACTTTCTTTGCTCATCCATAAGAAGCAACTCTTCATGCGTTAAAGTTTTTTTTTTTTCTTTTTTTTTTTTTTATTATACTTTAGGTTTTAGGGTACATGTGCACAATGTGCAGGTTTGTTACATATGTATCCATGTGCCATGTTGATTTCCTGCACCCATTAACTCATCATTTAGCATTAGGTATATCTCCTAATGCTGTCCCTCCCCCCTCCCCCCACCCCACAACAGTCCCCGGAGTGTGATGTTCCCCTTCCTGTGTCCATGAGTTCTCATTGTTCAATTCCCACCTATGAGTGAGAACATGCGGTGTTTGGTTTTTTGTCCTTGTGATAGTTTACTGAGAATGATGTTTTCCAGTTTCATCCATGTCCCTACAAAGGACATGAACTCATCATTTTTTATGGCTGCATAGTATTCCATGGTGTATATGTGCCACATTTTCTTAATCCAGTCTATCGTTGTTGGCGTTAAAGTTTTATGAGATTGCAGCAATTCAGTCACATCTTCAGGCTCCACTTCGAGTTCTAGTTCTCTTGTAGTTTTACCACATCTGCAGACCATCATTTGAAGGATTCCTCAATCTTTCTTTCTCACGAGATGGAAGTATCATCTATTGGAACATCTTAAATGTACTTCATTCATGACATATTATTCATCTATTACAGAATCAGAGAACCTTAAGACTGTATGAGAGGCGAAGGGACTTTGGATCATAAATCATACATTGTACATGAAGAAACTAAGGTTCACCTCTGTTTCCTGGGATTTCTTTTTTTAATTTTATTTAGATTTGGGGATACATGTGCTTGTTTGTTACATGGGTATTGGTGGGGAATGGGCTTCTAGTGTACCCATTATCCAAATAGTGAACCCTACCTGATAGATATTTTTTCAACCCTCATTCCCCTTCTATCATCCCCATTTCTGGAGTTCCCAGTGTCTATTATTTCCATTTTTATGTTCATGTGTGTCCACTGTTTAGTTCCCAATTCTCTTTCTGAGTTGGTTCACTTAGGATAATGGCCTCCAGCTCCCTCCATGTTGCTGCAAAGGACATGATTTCTTTCTTTTTATGGCTACATAGTATTCCACATTTTTTTAAATCCAGTCAACTGTTGATTGTTTCCTGGGATTTCTAATATGTTTTCATTCCCCTTGGAAAGCCACTGCTGTTAAATTAATAAAATAATTTAGGAAGAAGTTCAGCAGTATGTATTGAGAGCTTTAAAAATGCTGCCAGGTTTTGGTCCAGTAATTTGACTTCTAGGAAGCTATACTGAGCAAATAACCTGGATATATGTGAAGATCTTTATGTACAGAAATATCTCTCTCAGCTTCATTTACAACAATATAGATCAATGGAAGAAACCTTAAATATTCCCAAGCTGGAGACTAGTTAAATACATTGTAGTATACCTGACATGACCGAATGAAATATTATGTAGCCATTTTAGTAGAGTATTTTAACACAGGATGGTAGAAAGCATACTGTCTCAATCTCACCTGTCAGAGCTACTTCCCCACAAGAGAAATTGGTGGTGGGAAGGGCAGTATATGCAAAGGGTGTTATTACAGATAATTATGTATGAAAAATTCCTACACAATATTAAGTAAAGAAAACTGGGTAGAAAAATGTGTATTAAGGATGAGTTAATTTAAAAATGCATGGGGGAAGAAGACAGGAAAGATTTATTTTAAGCCATATAGTTTTAATTTATGTATTCATGATTTGCTGGTTTAAGTAATTTTTTGCAATTTTTATTTTGAAATAATTTCAGAGACATAGAAAAATTACAAAAATAGTAAAAAGAACTCCCGTGTACCTTTCATCCAGATTCCCTAACTGTTATCATTTAAAAACAATTTTGTAGGCCGAGCACGGTGGCTCACGCCTGTAATCCCAGCACTTTGGGAGGCCAAGGCAGACAGATCATGAGATCGGGAGTTTGAAACCAGCCTTGCCAATATGGTGAAACCTCGTCTGCACTAAAAATACAAAACTTAGCCGGGTGTAGTAGTGCATGCCTGTAGTCCCAACTACTCGGGAGGTTGAGGCAGAAGAATCACTTGAACCTGGGAGATGGAGGTTGTAGTGAGCCGAGATCACACCACTGCACTGGGCAACAAAGTGAGACTCCGTCTCAAAAAATAATAATAATTAATTAATTAAATAATAAAATAAAACAATTTTGTAAAGTAGTCCCTTTGTCCCATTTAAGGAGGTTTGGCCAATAAGCTCCTGTGTGAACATTGTCATATTACATTCCAAAGTAAAGGGGCAATGGAAATGGGACAGGCTCATTTCTGATGGCCTGTGGGATCTGGGATTAAAGCCAGTCCAAGGCTAGTAATCAAATGCAAGACTTTTAACGAATTACATTGCTTATTATTTGCTGTTTCAGTGTCTTTCCATTCTGCTTTTACCTTGACTACTTCAAGGAATATCATGCAGACAAAGTGATAATGAGTGTTGAGCAACAGATTTAAAATCCCCCATGCAGCTGAGTGACTTAAGGAAAACAAATATATAACTTTTTACTTATGTCTTCACCTCAGTGAAAATAAAATATATTGATTTAGTCCAGATGTCAGTGGTTATACAAACCTCCTCTGGACATTGGAGAGAAGGAGAAGAAAAAGCTTACAGAAATAAAAGCACACGTGTTTATAGCCATGAAAATACATTATGCAAATGAAAGTACTGACATTTTAACATAGACACTGCATTTTTAACCTTAAAATTGAAAGAGTCCCCTGTATTATAGTCCTTTTAGAGTCAGAAGAGAAATTTGGGTCATTTGGCACTATCCAATAAAATTTTCCACAATGATGAAAATGTTTTATGTCTATACTTTCCAGTACAGTAACTATGAGCCACACGTAGCTATTGAGTGCTTAAAATGTGGATGATGCAACTGAGGAATTGAATTTATTTCATTTTAATTTATTTAAATTTAAATAGCCACATGTGGCTAGTGGCTACTGTACTAGACAGCGTGCTAGACTACTATCCTAAGTAGAAATTTCTTTTCCAGTTCCCCTGATCTCTTTGCATTCTCCCTCGTGATCATATCAATTCCTAACAGCTCCAGTTATCACTTATGACATGATACATCACCCTGGCTGCATGTTAGATTCACCTGGGGAGCTACTTTAAAATGTCATTGTGGACAGGAGGGGTGACCTAAGCATGGATATTTGTAAAAGGGTATTTAATATGTAGCCAGGGTTGAGAACCTTTGATCAATATGCGATGATTCCCAATTTTATATTACTAGCTCTCAATGATAAGCTTCAGATGTTGACTGGATCTCTCCTCCTGATGTCCCCCACCCCAAAGAAAACCTCAAACACCAACATATTCAAATGTTACATGATTACGTCCCATTGCCTTCACCCAAATCCTTTGAATTGTAACTACTGGACTTGCTTCTGCCATTTTGCCATTTGTTTCCTATATGTCATATATTTTTTGTTCTTCAATTCCTTCATTAATACCTTCTTTTGTGTTTGACTTTTTGTAGTGTATCATTTTAATTCACTTCTCATTTCCTATTCTAGCTATTTCTTAGTTATTTTCTTAGTGGCTACCATGGAGATTAAAATTAACATCTTAAATATAAAGCAAACTGGCTTGAATTAATAACATAGCTTAAATAGTATAAATAACTCTGTTCCTATGCAGCTCTCTTTTCCTTTATGTTGTTATTGTCACAACTTTTTTATATCATATGTGTCCACTAACATAGATTCATAATTTTGGTTTCATGCATTTGTCTTTTAAATCATATAGAAAAAAATAGGGCTTACAAACCAAAAGTACAATAATCCTGGCTTTTAAATTTAGCTATGTAGTTACATTTATCAGCGTTCTTTATTTCTTCATATGGCTTCAAATTGCAATCCAATCTCAAGGACTTCCTTTAGCATCTATTGTTGGACAGATCAGTAAACAACAAGCTTCCTCAGCTTTTGTCTAAGAATGTCTTACTTTTGCCTTCATTTTAGAAGAATCATTTTGCAGGATATAGAACCCTAAGTGATCACATGCTTGACAGGTTTAAAGAAAAGATAGAAGGCCAGTGTGTTCTTAAATACCACTGTGTTTTATATACCCACATCTGAGCACATGCTGTATCTACAATCTAGAATGACCATCCCTAGATCATTGCTGTCTAGGAAACTCTTACCAACCCTTCAAGACACAGCTCAAATATTACTTCCTCTGTGATGCCTTCCCTTATCTCTAACACTTAAAGTTGAACACTTCCTTCTTTGTGTCCATACTATCAATTAGAATCTCTATCACCCTGCACTATGTTTAACTTATTTACATTTTTGTCTCCCCCTCTGGACTTGGAGTTGCTTGATGGCAAGGGCAATGTCATTTATATATGCATATTTGTGTTCCCTACTACCAAGTGCTCTGGGCGTGACAAATAGTAGATGTATAGCAAGTACTTATTTAACTGAAACACTGGATATCTACTATTGCTGGCACTCTCATAGATTTTGTGGAGCATACAAAAGAATCCGCCTTCATTGAAGTAGTTAGGATTGTAGACTCTGGTGCCAGAAGCTTGACTCCAATCCCATTCCCACCACTTACTAGCTGCGTGACCTTAAAAAATTACTTAACCTCTCTGTGCTTCAGGTTCCTTATCTGTAAGGTGGGAGATAACAGTGGTAACTGTCTAAAAGTGAGTATTAATTTAAATAATGCATACAAAACATTTAGCACACACAGTATCTGGCATAGAATAAGTACTGAGTCTTACCTTATTTATAAATGAAGGAAATAATTAGATTGACAAGATTTATACACATGAAAAACAAAATACTGCAAATATATTACTATACAGAACTGTTTAAAGTGCCTCCTGAACCAAGATGCTGCCGCACTATGACCTCAACAAAGCATTGCTGAATGAATGAATGAATGGACTAAAAAAAAAAGCCACAGTATAATCTGTGCTGGTCTGACCATTTCTAGAGCACTGTGTTCACTTCTGAACATTATACTTTAAGAGAAACAAAGTACTTTATAACTAGAAGCAGACCAGTAGGATGCTCCAAAATCTGGAAAGTATCTAATAAGAATGATTGAGGAAACTGAGAATGGTTAGGTAGAGGAATACATTACTGCTGACATTAAACATTTGAAAGTTGTCATGTGTAATAAAGGGGAGCTTTGCTTGATGCTGCTCTAGAGAGCAGAACTTGGGCCAGGAGACAAAACTGATAGGCAGGTGATTTCAGCTGAACATAGGAGAGTATTTGCTGAAAGTCAGTGTTCCCCATGCAGGTGAGGAAGTGGTGAGATTTCCATCTGTGGAGGTGCTGATTAACCGAACAATCACTTAACAAGGATACTGTCAAGGGGACTTTTTCATTGGGCTGGTGGTTATTCTAGATGGACTTTGGAATTATTTACAGGAGGTTCAAGATCTGGACCTTTCAGGGAAAGAATAGTGTCACTACATTAAAATTAGTTCTCAAAGTGATAATCTCAAAGAAGCCAAAATGCTCTCAAAATCGACATCCCCATAACTTTCCCATGACCAGCCCACCCCTGTGCTTTTATACATGAAATTTCCACTGTGGGCACTTTTTGGACTGCTCATTCAAGGTCCCTGTTCAAATATGATTTTTTTTCCTAGGAGAAGTATGGTTTTAAGCCACTCAGCCATTATCATCAGCTTCTATTATAGTGCCTGGTATATATTAAAAATTATTTATTCAATGTGTTACCAGTCATTCACACCTTAGATCGTACAAATTTATCAGATTAAATTTACTTGCCTTAGAAAGGCCCTGAAGAGATAGACAATTGGACAGATAAGGTTGGAAAATTGTGAGAGGTCACAAGGGTTTTACCATTTAAGCTTCAGTCTTCATGACACACGGTGCAAGCCATGCACATATACCATGACACTCTGAAGGTACTGATGTTTTCTTAGTTAGGTAGAAAGCCAGCCTTTCCTTCTCACAGATGAAGTCTTGTGCTGGGCAGAAATCTGGGCTGGGATTTGCCAAAGCCATTTTGTGCCCTGGCCTTCTGCCAAGTCCATCGATTTAGCTCTTTGAATTGCATCATTTAAGCCCACAAATGTCACAGATTCTATTAGACAAACTCCTCTGGCCAGCAGCAAAGAAAAGAGAGAACATGATAAGCCCTCTGAGGCAGCCTGTTAGACCATTCTTAATCTTTCATGGTTGGAGAACTACATTGCGAGTGGGGTTCACTGGCAGAATGGCATGAAATACTGGCAGGTTTTGTTTCTTTAGTTAAGAATATACTTCGAGGCTTAGCTTTGGCTAATGGCAGATGAGTGCATCTGCCAAGTATAAAGGTAAAGGGTAATGGGGAAAAACCTTCCAAATAATACATTCTTAAAAGATACCAGAGACTCCATCACTAGTTACTTATTCTCAGAATAATGGCAGAGTAGGCCTAACAGCAAGCATGCAGAGAAAGGATCGGCCTCTGAGCCTGAGGCTGTGGCTAAAGCTATGAGTGAGAGTCAAGTGGCTGCAGCTGTGGGGATTGGAAAAGGGCAAAGAATTAGGCAAGTCATTAGACAGCTATATGAGTCTGCATGTCAACAGACAATGCAGGAAACCCATTTTTGCATTATTCTTTTTTTTTTTTTCTTTTTTTTTTTTT
>NW_026652282.1:93798096-93830557 GCF_009828535.3 Hylobates moloch | reverse complement strand
TGTGTTAGCCAGGATGGTCTCGATCTCTTGACCTTGTGATCCGCCCGCCTCGGCCTCCCAAAGTGCTGGGATTACAGGTGTGAGCCACCGCGCCCGGCGCATTATTCTTTATTCGTAGTATAGAGCTGGGAATCACTATTTAACAGAGATTTCCAAGGCTGGATACCAGACCTCTCCTTCACCCTCCATCACTTCACTCCCATTCTTTTAGCCAGACATTGCTTTAATTCCAAAGTCACAGCAACGTTCCTAATGAAGGAATTCATGTTAATATATTACTAGTTTTTAGCCATGTGATTTATTATTTCATCCAGGGGTAGTTTTGGCAATGTAGTCCCTTAAAGCAAGAGTGACTCTAATGGTACACTCTCAGGCAAACCTTTGTAGATTTATTTTTTCTAAAGAGGAATACTATTGAGGCCTCTTAGAGTCCACTGGAAAATTACATAGACCAGACTAATTCCAAATGCAAGAGATGAAAATTAAAACTGGACTTTGAACTGACTATATATCGTCCAATTATACTTGCCTCAAGTTACAAATTACCATGATTTTACTGTTGTCTCTCTTCACTACTTTAACCCATGCATCTGGCACATAGTGAGAATTCAAAGAATGGTACTGCTTGTTGCCTTCATTATGATTACCATTAGAGGCAGTGGTAGTAATAGTGCCACCCCAGTACCTGGCACCATGCCTGAGCCACGTTAAGTATTCAAAACTAGTGATTATTTTTATAACTTTATTGCCCCGGCTTCTGGCATAGAGCAAATGTTCAAGACCATTTTTCAGATGGGGATACCAAGATTATGAGCTATTGCCTTGGAATGTTAGCTCACCTCTAATCCCTATATCCTATTAAGCTGAAAAATAAGACCCCTCACGTTCCCCCCAACCCATCACCCAACTAGGCCATAACTGATCTCATCATCTTTCTTGTTGCACTCGGCAGTGCCTGGACTGCCCCCACGCTTTCATGTTTAATTCATCCTCCAAGGATTAGCCTAAGAGCTACCATCTTTATGAAACTTTCTGTGAGAGCTCCAGCCTTCAATGAGCAAGGTTGTATTGTTTCCTATCCCCTAGCGGGGGCTAGCAGAGTGCTAGACACAATAGAGGCTCTCAGTGTGTTTGTATTGATTAAATAAATAGAAGCCAATTGGGTTGTTGGTCCACACTTTAGGAGGTCACACTATCCCTTCTCTCCCCCACTCATTTTTGTTTACAAGGTAAAGGCAGGGAGGCAGTCTACAATTAGTATCATTAAAGTTTTGTGCTGTGTATTGGCAGATGCTTACTCTAAGTGCTGTTCGTTTAGCCACTTTCACTACTTTCACTTTGCTTGAAAGTAATGAAAGAATGTATCAGTGCTTCTTCAGGCAGTGAAACAGCACCCTGTTCTCTTGGGATTTAGATGTGGAGAGAAATTTGTCATTTGGGCCTGTTCAGGGCAAGAGGCAACACTCATCCTCAAATACTAACTTCCCAGGTCACAAGCACATGAATTGCAAATACCACTTGATATAAGATACGCCTCTCCCTCTGCCAAAGCAGGGATGTCATTACCTGGAAGACTGAGGTAAATGTTGGTGGAAGCTTCATGTCTCTATCTTTTCTTACATCCAGAAGGTGAGAAAAGAGGCTCTTTATCACATTTCCGTGTCCTTTAGCTGGCAAAACAGTTAAGTAATGAAAGACACTGGAATAGGTCCATCCTAACTCAGCCTCTAGAGTGGCCTGGAGGCCTCAGGGATGAGGGGAAAAGTGGAGCCAACACCTAATAGATCTGAGCCTCATTTTCTCCCTTGGAGAAGATAATCATTCCCATCTCACAGGGACGCTACAGGGAGTTAATGAGGAATGTGTATAAATTTTATCTGTAAACTATGAGGCAAGAGTTCTATACTGCGATTCATTCTATGTGATTGAAGACAAAGGCTGTCTTTTTACCTTTGTCTCCCAGAGACAGTTTAAACACATAGTAGGAGCTCAATAACTAGGTTTTTACTTTAAAACTAATTCTATTAAATATAACCTGGATTTAGGTATGATACAAATAAAACAGACCATTCACTTATCAGAACTTAATCAAACAGATTCTCAGATCTGTTAGCTTTTCATTTGAAATGGCAGAGGAAAAAATCATGAGCAGGCACAGAGGGCACATGCTTATCTTTTGCAGTTGGCTTTGGCCTATTGGAATCAATACCCCTTCCCCCAGTGAGCAGCAGCAAGAAGCAGGGTTGCAGTTAGAACTGAAATAGGATTTCAATCCAGGATGTGCATCTGGGACAGTTACAAATGTAATCCTGAAAATTAGCATAGGACCAGAGACCTAGAGCCTGAAGGAAATTGGCCAAAGAAGATTTCCAACTTTGCATCACTAATCAGAAGTGCTACCATGAGTATTTTCAGGCACCAGAAGAGAAGGAAGGTAGGAACTAGCTTATGCCATGTCTTAGGAGGTTTACCCTATGCCAGTTGCTTTGATAATGTATATCTTAGTTAACTCTCACAATAGCTTTATGAGGTAGGAATTATTCTGTAGCACAGGACCTGGCACACAGTAAGCAGTCACTAAATGATAACTGCGAATAATATTATTAAGATTGATAACCTTAGTATTAATAAATAAAGCACAGAGGGCTTAAGTAACTTATTCAAGACCACAGAACTGGTAAGTCATAAAACCAGGATTTAAGCCCAGGTCTTCCTGACCCCAAAGCCTGGGATTTTTCTGTTATACTTCTTTGTAAGAGGAAAAAAGATTGTGTCATTGAAGTAGTTTAGGATTTTCTAACCCCTTAGCAGGGCTGCCTCCATAACTGGCCACTTGAGACCTCCACGTATCTAAGGATATTTTTGGTCTTTCTCTGTTTCCTCACTCAGATTTCTAAATTGCTATGAACCATGGCCCAACTGTACTACAAAAAGGTCAACTACTCACCATACAGAGACCGCATACCCCTGCAAATTGTGAGGGCTGAGACAGAGCTCTCTGCAGAGGAGAAGGCCTTCCTCAATGCTGTGGAGAAGGGGGACTATGCCACTGTGAAGCAGGCCCTTCAGGAGGCTGAGATCTACTATAATGTTAACATCAACTGCATGGACCCCCTGGGCCGGAGTGCCCTGCTCATTGCCATTGAGAACGAGAACCTGGAGATCATGGAGCTACTGCTGAACCACAGTGTGTATGTGGGTGATGCATTGCTCTATGCCATACGCAAGGAAGTGGTGGGCGCTGTGGAGCTTCTGCTCAGCTACAGGCGGCCCAGCGGAGAGAAGCAGGTAAGAGAAATTCCTACAGGCTGGGAAATAGCCAGGCACAACAGGGCGCCAGGTCAGAAGCCCTGAAACTAGGGAAGGTTAGATGGTCTGGAATTGAGACGCCCTATCTCAGAAATTGCACCAGTGATCTCAGGTAGCATCCTGGAGCTACCCTACGTGGCCCATACTGAGTTTTACTGATTTACCTTTTCCTTATTAGTGTTTGCCCATATACATTCAGTACTCACTGAACGTACTTAGCAACCAATGATGTGTTCTTTGTTTCCAGACTACTCAAGCCCCTTCTAACCTTCGTACACCCTGCTTTCTATCTTCCGTTTCCTCCTCTTCTCAAAGGTTATATATTCTAGAAAAGGAGAGACAAAATACAGAGTTGGGCTTTCTACTTCTCATTAGCCTCTCTCTGAAGACAATACAGGAGGCCTTTAAACTTGAGCACCATGGTGCAGATGCTTATGGAATAAGGCCTCATATATTTTTCCAGTACCTGTCAAGTGACTTCATTCCACCTCCAAATGTTTGGGGTTTTGCCTCTGTCATTCTCATATCCTCCAAGGCACCTAGGTTTGATACTCTGAAGTCATCTTTTATTTGTCTGGCTCCCTTGCTCCCATGTCCAATCCCCGACTCCTGTGGTTCCTTCCTTCCAAATATCTTTTATATACTTTCCCTCCTCTCTAGTTCATCTTTCTCCAGTCTGACTCTGGTTCTCAACATCTCTCTCTTAGATGAGTGGTTCCTAAAGTGTGGTCCCTTGACTAGCAGCATCAGCATTACCTGGAAACTTGTTAGAAATGCAAATTCTCAGGCCTCTGCCACAGCCCTATTGAATCAGAAACTCTGGGGTGGGGGCCCAACATGTCCTCCAGAGGATTCTCATGTACAATCAATCAAGTTTGAGAACTGCTGTCCTGGATTAATATAAAGCTCTTCTAACTGGTCTCCTTGTCTCTAGCATGTTCCCCTCTCTCAAATCCCAAGCAATAATGCTGCCTTATTCTCCCTAAAATAGCATTATGAACCTGTTATTCCTATGCATCCTTTTGTAGCTTCCCTTCTGCTGTCTAAAGGTTCACTGAAAATGAACTTACGATAGGCAGATTAATAGGAGAAAATGGCATACAAAATTTATTAACATGCATATGGACATGGAAACCACACACAAAGTTTGAGGCTCAAAGAAAAGTCAGATGTTTGAGACATAAATACTCTCTTCATAGGGGAGAAATGTATGGACCTGGGAGGCAAACATTATTTTATAAATTATTATCTTTGGACGTTGGATGGTGCCAACAAGTTAAGGGAAAGTGAGGGGTGGAACTGCACAAGAACTAATGCTGTCTTTTTTTTTTTTCTTAAATTTCCACAGGTTATTGCAGAGCAGGTAGTGTTTGGTTACATGAGTAAGTTCTTTAGTGCTGATCTGTGAGATTTTGGTGCACCCATCACCTGAGCAGTATATACTGCAGCCTATTTGTAGTCTTTTATTCCTCTCCCCCTTCCCATGCTTGTCCCCTGAGTCCCCAAAGTCCATTGTGTCATTCTGATGCCTTTGCATCCTTATAGCTTAGCTCCCACTTATGAGTGAGAACATACGATGTTTGTTTTTCCATTCCTGAATTACTTCACTTAGGAAAATGGTCTCCAGTCTCATCCAGGTTGCTGCATATGCCATTAATTAATTCTTTTTTTTTTTTTTTGAGACAGAGTCTCACTCTGTCACCCAGGCTGGAGTGCAGTGGTGCGATCTCGGCTCACTGCAAGCTCCACCTCCTGGGTTGATGCCATTCTCCTGCCTCAGCCTCCTGAGTACCTGGGACTACAGGCACCTGCCAACATGCCTGGCTAATTTTTTTGTATTTTTAGTAGAGACAGGGTTTTCACTGTGTTAGCTAGGATGGTCTTGATCTCCTGACCTCGTGATCCGCCCACCTTGGCCTCCCAAAGTGCTGGGATTACAGGCGTGAGCCACCGTGCCCAGCCAATTCATTCCTTTTTATGGCTGAGTAGTATTCCATTGTGTGTGTATATATAAAAAAAAAAAAAAAAAAAAAAAAAAAAAAATGCCACAGTTTCTTTATCCACTTGTTGATTGATGGGCATTTAGGTTGGTTACACGTTTTTGCAATTGTGAATTGTTCTGCTATAAATATGCGTGTGCAAGTATCTTTTTCGTATAATGACTTCTTTCCCCTGGGTAGATACCCAGTAGTGGGATTGCTGGATAAAATGATAGTTCTACTTGTAGCTCTTTAAAGAATCTCCATACTGTTTTCCATAGTGGTTGTACTAGTTTACATTCCCACCAGCAGCATAGAAGTGTTCCCTGTTCACTGCATCCATGCCAACATCTACTCTTTTTTTTAATTTTTTGATTATGGCCATTCTAGCAGGAGTGAGGTGGTATCGCTCTGTGGTTTTGATTTGCATTTCCCTGATTATCAGCGATGTTGAGCATTTTTTCATATGTTTGTTGGCCATTTGTATATCTTCTTTTGAGAATTGTCTATTCATGTCCTTAGCCCACTTTTTGATGGGATTGTTTTTGTTGTTGTTGTTGTTGATTTGCTTGAGATTTTCATTGTGGATTCTGGATATTAGTCCTTTGTCAGACGTATAGACTGCAAAGATTTTTCTCCCACTCTGTGGGTTGTTTGTTAACTCTGCTGCCTGTTCCTTTTGCTGTGCAAAAGCTCTTTAGTTTAATTAAGTTCCAGCAATTTATCTTTGTTTCTATTGCATTTGCTTTTGGGTTCTTGGTCATGAAATCCTTGCCTAAGCCAACATCTAGAAGGGTTTTTCCAATGGTATCTTCTAGAATTTTTATAGTTTCAGGTCTTAGGTTTAAGTTCTTAATCCATCTTGAGTTGATTTTTGTATAAGGTGGGAGATGAGGATCCAGTTTCATTCTCCTACATGTGGCTCGCCAATTATCCCAGCACCATTTGTTGAAAAGGGTGTCCTTCCCCCACTTTATGTTTTGTTATTATGCAGATAAAGTCCCCTAGGTAATCTCTTGGAGCTGCCCTCAGACAAATACATGAAAAGTCCATCGGGTCATGGTGATGACTGCCCATCTCTTCTCCATGGTTGATCTTTCTTGGTTATTTGATTAGATTTCTAGGGAGAGAGTCTTAAGACAATTGTATTTCTTTTGAAAAGAAGCTTCTTTACTCAGATAAGGAAGTTACAGAGAGTCCCTCAGGGTGTATCCTTAAAAAGGATCAGAGACAGGGAGGTGGACAAAGGTCAGAAAGAGAGAGCTCAGTTCTGAGGCTTATTTTTGAGGCCTTTCCACTTTTCTTTCTTTTTTTTTTTTTTTTTTTTGGAGATGGAGTCTCACTCTGTCACCCAGGCTGGAGTGCAGTGGCGCAATCTCGGCTGACTGCAACCTCCGCCTCCCGGGTTCAAGCAACTCTCCTGCCTCAGCCTCCCGAGTAGCTGGGACTAGAGGTGCACATCGCCATGCCTGGCTAATTTTTTGTATTTTAGTAGAGACGAGATTTCAACGTGTTGCCCAGGCTGGTCTTGAACTCCTGAGCTCAGGCAATCCGCCCACCTCAGCCTCCCAAAGTGCTAGGATTACAGGTGTGAGCCACTGCGCCCAGCGGCCTTTCCATTTTTCAAAGCACTCAGCATGCTTAAGTGCCATATTTTGGGGAATTATTTTCTGTACCCCAACACTTTCAATAACTGTAGTTATTAGAAAAGGAACCAATCCATGAAGCTTGCACCTCGATGCCCTCATGCAATGGTCTTTCCAGTCCTGTATTCCCCTAGCCCCTTCTAAACACCCCTCAAGTCAGACAGGTCTCTCTTCACTGACTCTCTTCTTTAGGAACACAGAATTATGCACATAGTAGGGACAAAAAAATACTGAATCATCAAAATTGGAATACTTCAACACTTTCCAAAAAGTAGAAATAGTACATAACAAAAACAAAATTGCAAATTTCTTAGAAATAGTAATAGTAGAAACACTCAGCATCAAATCTAACGGTATATGGCCAAAGCTGAGTTTAAAGGAAATTCATAGCTTTCATATTTGCCTAATCAAACAAAAAAGAATGAAAATAAACTTAATTATAACTCATGGACGAAGAATTGTAATAAATGGAGCAGAAAGCAAAGACACTATGTGATAATAAAAGTTCCTTGAGTAAAGGGCCTGAATCCCCCTCCGCCATCAGCATTGAACACAGTACCAAGAGAGTAGGACTTTCTCTCTCTTGTTCACTGATGTATTACATCACTAGAAAAATTATTGGTACATCACCAACACTTCATAAGTGTATATTTAATGAATGAGTAACATACAACCCACACCGTGCTAAGTATCTGACATGGCTTATCCCATTCAATCCTCTTAGCAACTCTATTAGATAGACAGTATTATTATCATCCCTATTTTACCATAAGAAAAATTGAGACCAGCTGCAGTGGCTCACGCCTGTAATCCCAGCACTTTGGGATTTGCCCGAGGTGGGCAGTTCACTTGAGCTCAGGAGTTCAAGACCAGCCTAGGAGAAACCCGGTCTCTACTAAAAACACAAAAATTAGCTGGGTGTGGTAGTGCAGGCCTGTAATTCCAGCTACTCAGAAGGCTGAGACAGGAGAATCGCTTGAATCCAGGAAGCGGAGGTTGCAGTGAGCCAAGATCACACCACTGTACTCCAGCCTGGGTGGCAGAGAGACACTGTGTCTCAAAATAAATAAATAAATAAAAAAGAAAAATTGACTCACATGATGATTAGGTCAATTGTCCAAGATCACAACTAGTAAATGTGAGAACCAGCATTCAAACCCAGGCAGCTTAGCTCTTGAACACACTCTCTTAACCACTAAGCCACACTGCTTCCCTAGCAGTCTGAGTAAGTCAGGATTCCCAGCACAGAAGTTCTGAGACAAAGTAGATCAATGGAGGGTATATCAGCCCTCTGGAAAGGAGGGGCCTGAAGGATTTGGATGACTAGCAAAGCAGAGAGGTGTGAATATGTTCCTGACTTGACTCGGTCCACCTCACTATCTCCATTAAAACCGATATGTTTTATCCCCAATTTCCCCAGAGCCCTGCCAAGTGCCTGGGTGATTTAATGTGCTATTCTATACTAAGGCTTACCCAGCTACACTGCTCCAGAATGACTTTGCCAACCTCAGAATCTGCAGCCCATTGGCTTTTCCCTTCACTTGACACCAATCACATATCATTTTGTACTATTGGCTAGCCTTACTTGTGTAAATGTCTGATTTCTGTAATTAAATTGTTTCTCAAATGTGAGGCAAAAATCTAATGTTCAGTGGTTTCCATGTTTCCCTCATCAGTACTTAACCCAGTGCCTAGTACATGATGGGTGATATATAAATGTTTGCTGAGGAACATGAAAGAGTTAAGTGAATTTTCCAGAAAAGCACATGGCTTGCTGATTGAACAAGACCCTCTGGACTTTCATATTCAACTTGATTTAGCTTCATTACCGTTTTGGGAATGAGGAGATCACAGAGAAGGTTCCAAGAAGGAGGCTAGTAATGCCAGCTCTGTCTGAGTTTTGAAAGTGGGCCAAGTTCTCATTTGATGGCCCTCATTTCCTCCATCTTTCCCCTATGCTCTACTGAATGCTGAGGCTCTGCCAGTCGGGAAGAAAGACACTAGGCAAACTTATACTAAAGTGCAATCAAAGGCATGACCTCCCTGGGGAAAGGTACTACTTAACTTACAGGAATGAACCCGCTGACAGTGGAAAGTCAATCCTATGGAACCTGGGTAAAGCTACTTGGCTCGGGCAGGTTTTTATCAGGACCCTTTCATACACATTCCCAATATAAGACCTACTTTGTCCATACTTAGCTATCACACTGTATGTACAAACCCACAAAGTTATCAGCTCCATTCCCAAGTCTCTTCAGCAGCCTTCTCCTCCCTTTCTTCTCTCTCCCTCTAACCCCCACCATGAGCCTCTGCTAAATTTCATTTTCTTCCATTGCTCAGACAATCTCTGTGATAAGTCACATGGCAGTAACTATAACTGTCACAGTACTGGAGCTCTGTCTTTCTGGGAGATAGAAACAAAATTTGTTTACTTGGGAGCCATCAGGGATGTGAGCAAACACAGACCTTCTGAAGGACCTTTGGTTTAGATGAGCAAGCCATTTTCAGGGAGGCCTTTCTCCCACACATGGAATTCAAACAACCACTCTTTTTCACTGAGTCCCTCCCTTATCTTTCCAGGAGACTGGGCACAGTTGACCTCCATCACTCTTGGAAAGATAAACCACTGCCTTCCTTGGCTTTACTGGGCAAGGGCTTTAGCTCCAGGCTAGAAGTAAGAAGCTGTCTGCTCTATCTTTATCCCAGACTCTTGTGCTCTTCCCCGTCTTTTAGTCTATCATCTCAGACAAAGGTCAGGGGCTGGGCATAAGGGGCTGACAGTAACTTCAAGGATCAACTTTGATATGGAGACTTTCACTTTTAATAAGAACGAAATCTTTAAAAATATGATGATACTCTATCAGGTAGAATTTTCCTCACCAAACAGGGGTGTGTGTGTCTATGTATGTTTGTGTGTGTATGTTATATGTTACTCTGTGGACTTGTTGCTCCAGAAATCTGACCCTCTTGGCCCACTCCGTAATCACTGTGGCCTATTTACTTAGGGGTAGATTTTGACAACCAGGGAAATTTGTGATTTTTGTTGGGTAAATCATCTGAAATTGGTCTCAGAATTCAAAATTCTTGAGACAACATAAGGTCTAATGCCCACCTATTTCTGGTCTAGTATGCTTGCTACCTTTGAGCCACTGACTGTAGAAACCACGAGAGGAGTACTGTTATCAGGGAGAGCAAATCCAACCGCAATTCAGAGAGGAGACTCACGTCTGTGTATGCTCAAAACCAGCTCTAAATCAATTGTTGTGCACATGAGAAACTTGTCAAAATGCAGATTTCTGAGCCCCACTACATACCTACAGATTCAGAATCTTGGAGTTTAGGCCTGAAATCAGAATTTTAACAAATGCACCCCGCCTGTTTCTAGGTAAGAGGTCCATGTACCTCTCTGTATTTGTTTCCTAGGGCTGCCATAACAAATGACCATAAATTGGGTCGCTTAAAACAACAAAAATGTCTTCTCTCACAGGTCAAGAGGTCAGAAGTCTGATAAAAATATATCAGCATGGCTGGTTTCTTCTGGAGGGAGAATCTGTTCCATGCCTCCCTGCTAGTCTCTGGTGGTTGCTGATAATCCTCTGCGTACCTTGGCTTACAGCTGCATCACTACAATCTCTGCCTCTGTTGTCAGAGTTCTCCTCTGTATCTGTCTTCTGTGTCTCTGTAGTTTTCTTCTCTGTCTCTTTACCTAAATCTTCCTCTCCTTTTTATTATGAAGATACCAGTCATTTGATTTAGTGCCCACCCTAATCCAGGATGACCTCATCTTAACTTGATTAAATCTGCAAAGACCCTTCTTCCAAATAAGGTCACATTCACAAGTACCAAGAGTTAAGACTTGAATATATCTTTTGGGGGACACAGTTCAACCCACTATACTCTCTATGAGAAATATTTGTCTGAACAAGTGGTTGTTAAACATTTTCAGCAGTAGAGTCTTTCATTAAATGAAAACCTACTCAGATGCAAAACAGACCCAAGCAGAGTTTCCCTAGTTTAAGTGCAGGTTGGGTTTCAAACCCACTTGTTCGTTCTCTCTCTCTCTCTCACACACACACACACACACACACACACACACACTCTTCTACTCCCACACCTCCTTGGCCCCTGAGGAGTGAACACAGCTTAAAAGCCACTGGCCTACAAGACAGAGTGGCAGACTCTAATTCACCGTTCACGGTGCAAGCCAGCTTGTAGCTAACAGTGTGACCTTGGGCACAGAATCTCTCTGTAGCTCAACTTCACCATCTGCAAAATGAAGCTAACAATACCCAGCCCTACCTAATCCAGAAACCTATTGTGAGAAAGAAATAAGGTTAAGATATGCCCAAGTCTTTTGAAAAAAAGGTTTGATAAATGCTACACAGAGGTCAATAACTATTATTTTCAGCTTTACTCCACCCATTTGACTTAGCATGTCGTATGGTATGGAGAGACCAGCTGGCAAACGGTACTTCTCACAAGGCACCACCAGTGGAGTGAGAGGAAGAGGCTGGTAAACAAGCCAACTTAGTTCTAAGATTACCTCCTTCTGCCTGGCCCTGATGGCAATGCTCTTCCGTCTGTTGCCAGGCAATCTGCATGACCTCAAAGTCATCCTTCCTTTTTCACTAGAGTCTAAGGATTTGAGCAACAGGGAGGTAGAGCTGCTGGCCACTGTATCAACAACCCACCCAAGTAATTTTCTTTCTTGGTCACTTGCGTCAATGCAAGCAGGTGAAAAGAGGCTAAGCCAACCTTCTCCCCATGGCCCGCCCCTCTGGGCTCTTCCATAATTACTCATTTGTCTGTGGCAGATGGCTCAAAATTAAAATTGGTCTCACAGATGAGCTAGAGAGATTAAATCTCAACAACACTGATAAGTGTTTATGTTGAGATTATAGAAAATCAGCAATGGGACACTTCATTTACTCCTCCTCCTATCTGTTTTTTTGTCTCAGACTGAGATTACACAGTGTGGAGGGGGACAGCGAGGGCCTGGAGAAAGGTGACTGGATCATGGAGAAGGAAAATAAAATGTCTAGCCTATAAATCTCAAACACTTAATATAAAAGCAGAAATTCAAGGAGAAAATTATAAAAGTCATCCTGCTATTTATAGATAGCCTGCAGTGGTAGAAAGACCATAGGCTTTGAAGTCAGCCACTTATTAGATGTGTTTCCTTGGACAAATAACTTAATCTCTCCAAACCCCAATTTCTTCATCTGTAACTAGGAATGATAATGAAGTCTATTTCATAGTGTTACAGTGAGAATCAAATGAAATAATACATGCATATTACTCAGAAGAGTCCATGATATCTAGTAAGTACTCAATAAATGGTAGCTAGTACTACTCCTACTCCCACTAGTTGAAGCCATGCTGCTCAAATCACCTGCTGGCTAATGTCATTTATTCATTAAAAAAATGTATTAAGCACCCACTAGCACATAGTGGTTAATAATTCAGACTGAACGACCTTGGGAAGGTCATTTACCTTGTTTAAGCATCAGTTTCCTTATATGACAAATAGGTTTAATGATATGATATCATGATAATTCTATTATTTGCTTTGATTCCCATTCCAAAGTCAGACTTCTAGGTGAAAACAATGGATTTTGTCAATCAAATCAAGAAAATAAATCATTTAGTTTAAATTGAGAGAAAAGGACAGAATGACTGCATGGCATCATACGGGCCAAAGTGATAAACTGAGTTACCTACTCTCATGTATCTGTGCTAACTTTCAGTAAACATAGCGTACTTCATTCACAGAATGGAATTGTAGGGAGTTTCAAGATCCTGTGGTCTGAAGTGACCACACTTCAAGGTCACTCAGCTGAGCCTGAACTGACACAGATACTTCCTGTCCCCCAAGCTACTCTTTCTACCACTCCACTTTGCCTTTGAGGAATCATCAGAAATGCTACCATTTACAATGGAGCTGCAAATCAATAAAGCAGCTACAAGTAGTGTCTATCTAGAACAATTCATTGATGACAGAGTTTCAGCAAATGATTAACTCTATTTAGTTCTGTTCAACTTTCTAAGTATTTTTGACTACTAATCATATGCCTCACAATCAAATTGAAATATCCAGTTAGTGCTTTCAAGAAATGTGTACTCAGAGTGACATCACCAAGAGAGATGGCTGATTAGAGGTACCTAACATTCATCCCCTCCGCAAAAAGTACAAAAACAACAATTAAACAACTACACTACAACTAGAGTGTCTAAGGGAGAACACTAGAATATAGCAAGGGACTGGTGAATTCCCTGTGGAGCGGGGAAACTCAGAACGGCAGCATAGAGAGGGAAGTGAAGCACCCTGCCTCCATGACCCTGTCTCTCTTGCTGAGACTGGCTCAGAGACAGCGTGGGCTTCTCGTCATGGGGAAAATATAAACAGAAGATCCCCAGCAGCCCTCATTACTGCCACTGACACCTGCAGTCCTTGCTACAGCAGAGTCCCACAGTCCTCACAGACACTGAGCCCAGTTTAGGGAGCTGCCTGGAGTCCATGTGGCTGCATTGTTCCAGAGGAGGAGCCCACATGGTGTACCCTCCCTCACAGCACTATCTTGAGACTAGAGCCACTGCTAGAATGCATCTTGCTCTGGAGGCCAATAGCCACTGTATCTCCCCGTCTCTGACGCCCCACTGGCATTCCATCATACTCACACAAGTGGCTGCAATGCCACACCCCAGTTGCTTGGAGCCTAGACCAAGTAGAACAGCTGTGATTTTGACACCCAAGCCTATGCAGTGCTCTGCATTTCAAG
The DNA here is from genome assembly GCF_009828535.3 of Hylobates moloch. Classification (NCBI taxonomy): domain Eukaryota; kingdom Metazoa; phylum Chordata; class Mammalia; order Primates; family Hylobatidae; genus Hylobates; species Hylobates moloch. The sequence continues at coordinate 93,816,844 of NW_026652282.1, read as the reverse complement.
GAACAAGCGACCCTGCACAGTGGGGAAGCCACTTCCACGACTGGTGGAACTGCCACACTTTGCTCATCCCTGACCTACCCAGCAGCATCATTACCAGCAAAGCCACACCACCACAATACCCACAGCCTAGGGCACTGAAGCGCTTGCAGACACTGTTGACATTGATTATAGCTGAAGAAATTAAACAGAGACTACCTTACTGTGCTTATACAGAAGCAAAGCCAAAGCACCTTACCAAATCAACACCCTAAGACACATCTTCAGGAAAAAGTCTTTCCCTACTGTTAAAAATCACACAAGATCTATAAATTTAGGAAACAAGACTATTTATTTTATAGGTTAGAGCCTGCAAGGTGGTCATATCACAGGTTGGGAAGAATAACCTCCAGCAAAGACCAGAGACAGGCACGTTGAAGGAAGGGTTGGAGTAGGAACTTCATGCTGAATGGATTAGCTAAACATATATAGTTAACAGGTTATAGGAGGTGATATGAATATATATGAAGGTGTTCCTGACATGTGCATATTGACAAAACATGCAAGCAACATACAACCCATGTTCATTTTAGGGTGGAGACTTAACATTTAAATGTATTACAGTTAGGTCCTATATGTCAAAAGGTGAAGCGGGGACATCAAGGCACTCAAGTGTGCAGCCTCTGTAAACCCACCAGGACCAGTCCATTGTTGGTGCCCTTTGATCAGGAAAAGTTACTGAAATCAGTCTTTTGTCCAATCAAAGGAAGAGTGGCCGGGGGCCAGTTAGCATACATTGACACTGAATTTGCTTTAACGTTGCTTATCTCAAGACCAGTGCTTGTTTAGCTGCTAGGGAAAAAGAATAACCTCATGACAGTCAGAACATACTGTATTCTTTTTTTTTTTTTCTAGACGTAGTCCTGCTCTGTCGCCCAGGCTGGAGTGCAGTGGCATGATCTCTGCTCACTGCAAGCTCCACCTCCTGGGTTCATGCCATTCTCCTGCCTCAGCCTCCCTAGTGGCTGTGACAACAGGCGCCTGCCACCACACCCGGCTAATTTTTTTGTAGTTTTAGTAGAGACAGAATTTCACCATGTTAGCCAGGATGGTCTCTATCTCCTGACCTGGTGATCCGCCCACCTCAGCCTCCCAAAGTGTTGGGATTACAGGCGTAAGCCACCACACCTGGCCAGAACATATTTTTTGCTTTACATGTCAGGGTGCGTGACTTCGTGCTTGCCTGACATGGCCTTAAGTTTTGTTTATAATTTGGTACAAAGAGTCCAGATCGTCCCACTGCACTCCAGCCTGGGCAACAGAGACTCCGCATCTTCTCGAACCACAATGGAATAAACCAGAAATAAATAACAAGAGGTATTTTGGAAACTAAACAAACACATGGAAAGTAAATAATATGCTCCTGAAATAATAGTGGGATAATATCTCCTATCTTGAGATACATGAACCTATAGAAATTAAGAAGAAAATTTTAAAATTTTTTGAAACAAATGAAAATGGAAACAAAACATATCAAAATTTATAGGATACAAGGAAGGCACTACTAAGAGGAAAGTTTATAGCTATAAGTGCTTACATCAAGAAAGTAGAAAAACTTCAAATAAATGACCTAATGTTGCATCTTAATGAACTACCAAAGCAAGAGCAAACCAAACACAAAATTAGTAGAAGAAATAATAAAGATCAGAGCAGAAATAAATGAAACGAAAAATAGAAAAGGTCAATGAAATGAAAAGTTGGTTTTTAGAAAAGATCAAAATCAACAAACTTTTAGCCAGACTAAGAAAAAAAGAGAGAAGGCGCAAATAAATAAAATCAGAGATTAAAAATGGGAAACTACAACTGATGCCTCAAAAATTAAAAGGATCATTAGCGTCTACTATGAGCAACTATATTCAAATAAATGGAAAGATCTAGAAGAAATGAATAAATTTCTAGATGCATTCAACTTACCAAGAATGAACCATGAAAAAATCCAAAACCTAAATAGACCAATAAAAAGTAATGAGATCAAAGCTATAATAAAAAGTTTCCCAGCAAAGAAAGACAAGCCCAGGACCTGATGGTTTCACTGCTGAATTTTACCAAACATTTGAAGAAGAACTAATCCCAAGCCTACTCAAACTATTCTGAAAAATGGAGGAGGAGAGAATATTTCTAGTTCATTCTAAGTCCTGTACTACCCTGATACCGAAGCCAGATAAAGACCCATCAAAAAAAGAAAACTACAAATCAATATTCCTGAGGAATATTGAAGCAGAAATCCTCAACAAAATAGTAGCAAACCGCATTCAACAACACATTTAAAAGGTCACTCATCATGGCCAAGTGAGACTTATCCCAGAGATGCAAGGATGGTTTAACATATATAAATCAATCAATGTGATACATAATATCAACAGAATGAAAGACAGAAACCATATGATTATTTCAATTGATGCTGAAGAAACATTTGATAACATTCAGCATCCATTCATGATAAAATCCCTAAAACTCTGGTTGTACAAGGAACACATTTCAACACAATAAAAGCCACATAAAACAGACCACAGCTAGTATCGTACTGAATGATCCTTTCCTTTCCTCTAAGATCTGGAATAAGACAAGGATGCCCACTTTCATGACTGCTATTCAACATAGTACTAGAAGTTCTAGCTAGAGCTACCAGACAAGAGAAAAAAATAAAGGGCATCCAGACTGGAAAGGAAGAAGTCAAATTATCCTTATTTGCAGATGACATGTTATATTTGGAAAAACCTAGAGACTATAAAAAAACTATTAGAACTGATAAACAAATTCAGTAAAGTTGCGGGATACAAAATCAACATCCCAAAATCATTAACCTTTCTGTACGTCAACAGTAAACAATCTGAAAAATAAATCAAGAAAGTAATCTCATTTACCATAGGTACAAATCAAATAGCTAGCAATAAACTAACCAAAGAAGTGAAAGACTTCTACAATTTATACTATAAAACGCTGAGGCAAGATATTGAAGAGGACACAAAAAATGGAAATATACTCCATGTTCATGGATTAGAAGAATCAATATTGCTAAAATGTACATACTACCCAATGCAATCTATAGATTAAGTGCAAATACCAATGGCGTTCTTCACAGAAATAGGAAAAAAATCCTAAAATATGTGTAGAACAACAAAAGACCCAAAATAGCCAAAGCCACACTGAGCAAAAGGAGCAAAACTGGAGGAATCACATTACCTGACTTCAAATCATACTACAGAGGTATAGCAACCAAAACAGCATGGTACTGGCATAAAAACAGACATAGACCAGTGGAACAGAATAGAGAACCCAGAAATAAACCCATATATCTACAATGAACTTATTTTCAACAAAGGTGCCAAAAACATACATTGGGGAAAGGACAGTCTTTTCAATAAATGGCACTGAGATAACTGGAGATCCACATGCAGAAGAGTGAAAGTAGACCCATATCTCTTGCCATATACAAAAATCAAATCAAAATGAAATAAAGGCTTACATCTCAGACCTCAAACTATGAAACTACCATGAAAAAACATTGGGAAAACTCTTCAAGACATTGGTCTGGGCAAAGATTTCTCGAGTAATAACCCTCAAGCACAGGGAACTAAAACAACAATAGACAAATTGGATCACATGACATTAAAAAGCTTCTGCATAGCAAAGGAAACAATCTACAAAGTGAAGAGGCAACCTATAGAATGAGAGAAAATATTTGCACACTATTCATCTGACAATGGATTAATAACCAGAACATATAAGGAGTTTAAACAACTCTATAGGAAAAAAACTATTACTCTGCCTATCAAATAGGCAAAAGATCTACAAAGACATTTCTCAAAAGAACACATACAAATGGCAAACAGGTATATGAAAAGGTGCTCAACATCATTGATCTTCGGAGATATGAAAATCAAAACCACAATGAGTTATCATCTCATCTTAGTTAAAATGGCTTTTATCCAAAAGGCAATAACAAATGCTGGTAAGGATGTGGAGAAAAGGGAGCCCTTGTACACTGTTGGTGGGAATGTAAATTAGTACAACCACTATAGAGAACAGGTTGGAGTGTCCTCAAAAAACTAAAGATAGAACTACCATACGATCCAGGATTCTCACTGCTAGGTACATGCCCAAAAGAAAGGAAATCAGTACATTGAAGAAATACCTTCACTCCCATATTTATTGCAGCATTATTCACAATAGCCAGGATTTGGAAGCAACCTACTTGTCAATCAACAGATGGATGGATAAAGAAAATGTGCTGCATATACACGATATAGTACTATTCAGCCATAAAAAAGAATGAGGTCCTGTCACTTGCAACTACCTGGATAGAGCTGGAGGACATTATGTTAAGTGAATTAAGCCAGGTACAGAAAGACAAACTTCTCATGTTCTCACTCATTTGGGGGAGCTAAAAGTTGAAATGATTGAATTCATGGAGACAAAGACGAGAATGATGGTTACCAGAGGCTGGGAAGGATAGTAGTTGGGGTGGGGGAAGTGGATATGCTTAATGGGTGCAAAGACATAGTTAGATAGAATGAAAAAGAGCTAGTATTAGCACAGCAGGGTGATTACAAACAACAATATTTTACCGAATATTTTTAAAATAACTAAAACGGTATATTGGAATGTCTGTAACACAAAGAAATAAAAATGCTTTAGATGGTGTATACCCCATTTATCCTGATATGATTATTATGCATGGTATGCTTGTATCAATATATCTCATGTACCCCACAAATATATAGACTTACTATGTACCAATAAAATTAAAAATTAAGAAAATCAGCTCAAAATTGTTTAAGACATAAATATGAAACCTGAAACCGTAAAATTACTCAAAAAAAAAAAAGGAGAAACACTTTATGGCACTGGTCAGGAAAGTTGTTTTTGATAAAAGCTTAAAAGTACAGGCAACAAGAGCAAAAATAGACAAATGGGATTGCATTAAACTAAAAAGCTTTTGCACAGAGAAGGAAATAATCAACAGAGTGAAGAGACAACATACAGTGTAGGAAAAAAATATTTGTAAACGATACATCTGACATGGGGTTAATTCTCAGAATATATAAGAAACTCAACTCAATAGCAAAAAGGCAAATTGTCTGATTATACAGTGTATACATGTATTGAAACATCACACTGTACCCCATAAATATGTACAATAATGAATCAATTAAAAACAAAATTTAAAATAATAAATAAAAATAAATTATTTTGGGGGATGTTATAAAAAAAGAAATTTATAGTCTCATGAGAAGAATAGTTATGCATATGCTGACCAGTCAGATCACTCCTCTTAGGCATGGCTTTCTGTGTTTCAAGGGACACAACAGACTTAAAACAGTGATGCTTGGCTCTCAGAAAGAAAAATATAATTATTTATACTTGATCTAACGCGGACCAAGGGAGTTGGCTGCACACTTCACAAGGAATAAACTATGAAATAACCTCGAAAGCAATTCACTTAATGAAAACACATGAGTGTTTTTGTTTATTTTTTGTTTTTTGCCACAGCCCCTCTTTCTTCATGGTTACCATCAACTCAGGGCTTCCCTCCCTTAACCTCATGCATCAGGGTTATATATAGCCCTTATGCACATACACATGTCCCATTAGAAAGTTTCCTATTGTCTGTCCCTGGGCAGATATGTCTCATCTGCATATGATGTCATGTCTTCTCCCTTCACTTCACCTATACAGTTGTCTAGTGGGCAGCCGTTTTGTCTCATTTTCACCCCAGCCCGCTCAATGTTTACTCTGTTATTGTTTTTTCCAACTTATGACTCTTATTGCAAGCTCAATTCAAGTGTGAAACATCAGTGCAAAATTCACAGCCATCTTTCCATCTCTCCTCAGAGCTATTGTATCCCAGCACACCAAACACTATTCTGTACTGATTTATTTCCATATGCTAAAAACAAACATGAGACAATAACAGTACAAGGAAATGTATGGTACATCATCCAAAATGTGTGAAGTAGACAATATAAGAGGCCACACAGGATGCCAGTAGATAGGCAGTTTCAAGTGAGGAACATTTCAGAAAATAAATAGTCTTTGAGCTGGAACAGCAGAAAGAAGATGGCACGCTGGTCAGAAGGAAGTGAATGCACAATAATGTCGGGAGTGGAAATGATGGTAGCTTGTTCACAATGGGTACTGGAGTGAAAAGTTGGTGATGAAATCAGTGCTTGTGACTCATGTTACCCTCATGAGATTAGCCTCATGGAGGAAGGCCCTGGATATTTCACTCAGATCCAGGACACTGGGCTAGGTTGGTACTAAATCTGATCACAAATAGCTGGGTTGCTGTGCTCATCTGCCCACCCTCTTTTTTCTCTGATCTTAGTTGGGATGTGTCTATGGCCATTGATTGAATGGCTGTTTAGATGGGACCTTGGTGAACAGTCAGCATTATCCCAGAAGGTTGTTAGTAGTTTTCTGACTAGCAGTCAGGATAGAGAGGACTAGAGTATGGTGAAAGGAAAGGGCCAGGTCCACTGATTACCCAGGGGTCTAGTTGGGCAGGGCTTCCCCTTAGCAAATATTGGTGAGAAGCTGGCCATATTGGTCTTTGACACTCTCTTCTTTCATCTATCTTCTTCCTCAGATGACACTCTTTCCCTCCACTCCTATAACCCTATACACATAGGTCCAATGTCAGTGTCCCATTTTTAACAGCTTTATTGAGGTAAAAATCATGTGTTAAAAAACTGCATGCTTTAATGTATCCAGTTTGATGTGTTTGGACATAGGCATATACCCATGAACCAAAATCAAGGTGATAAACCTATTCATCACCTCCAATAGCTTCCTGACACCCCTTTGTTTTATCTGTGTCCCATTTTTATTGGTTGATATTCATTGATTGACAACAATTTTGACATCCATGATACCATGCCTAAGTAGTCATCTTCTTCTGTCTCCGTCCATTGCCTTCATCTCTTTTTCAGAATCCTTATCTTTTTCTCCTTTAAATATTGGTGCTGCCCAGGATTATTTCACTCCTCCCTTTGCAGCCAAATATCTATCAAAGGCCCATGATTTATTTTATAACTTTCAGCTAGATATACCCACCCGGATGGACTCCAAACATTTAAAATTCTCTGTGTCTAGTAATAATATTAGCAAACACACTTTGAGCATTTACTTTGTGCCAGTATCCATCCTAAGTATATAACATGCATTCTCTTATTCGATACCCACAACCATCCTGTGATGCAGAATAATGCTATTATCCACATTTACAAGTGGGGACATCAAGGCACAAAGAGGTTAAATAACTTGTCCAAGCTCATACATCTAGTAAGCAGATGCACTGGGATTTAGTATGATTTAATGTTTGTAGCCACCATCAACTCTATTATTCATATAAGAATTGTAGACAGAACTTTGGAGCTAAAAATGATCAACAGAGCTCCTCTGAGCCTACCCTTGTCAGCAAATTAGCCTTGTACTCAAACCACCAAGTAGATAGTATCTCTCTTCTTCGCAATGTGCCTGCACAGGGAAGGAAGGGTTTCAATGTCCACTGAGAGATCCAGAGTTTAGAATAGTCTGAGCTTTGTCTACCCAAGCAAAATGAAGATATGCCATATTTACTTAAGCAATTTTCTCCCTCTACCCCCTAATTTCTTAACTCCAAATATAAGATGTGAAATTATTCAATTACGAGGGTCCTAGGTCACCACTGCCCTTCTCCACGTTCATTTGTTTATCTTGAAGTTGTAAAAATAATGCATGTTAGCTATAAGAATTATAACAACATAAAAGCATGTAAAGGAAATCATCCCCTATTTCCCACTCTCAAAATAACACCCTAGAAGTCATTACTGTGAACAAATTATGTGTATCCTAGCTATTTTCTCTACATAGACAGAAACACACACAAATACACAAAGACTTTTTTTTTTTTAAATGTTCTACAAACCTGTTCTTTTTCTTTAACAATTCATTGTGGATATCTTGCCAAAGCTGGGCACAACACTGATGAAGTGACATGTGCACTGCATCTGCTGCTTGGCCTGGCTGTCATCTCCCCCTGCCTTCCTCCCTGTCCTCCTCCTCCTTTTTGGTAACCTTGAGAGTCTGATGACTTTCCAAGCACAGGCCAGTGAACCATGGACTTTACCTCTAAGCATGTGATTGGCCACTTCCAGGGTGATCGGGGCCTCATCCCTCATCCTCCATTGGCATGCATGCCTGCCAAGAGCACCAGGTGATTTTCCAGGGCAGTGGCTTCCAGTGGGGCTACATGAGTCTTGATCTGGGCTACCATCTCCAAACCTTCTTGAGGGTGTGCAGATCCTGGGCATGAATAAATAGCTGCAGGCTAGCTACCAAATTGCAGCTACCACTGCCACTGCCCTGAAGATGGAGACAAGAAGAGCCAAGGAATATGTCCTCATCACCTGCTGTATGTCACATTGCTGCTCAGAAAAGCATTCTTTATTTATTTATTTATTTATTTTTTATTTTTGAGACAGAGTCTCACTGTCGCCCAGGCTGGAGTGCAGTGGCGCAATCTCGGCTCGCTGCAGGCTCCGCCCCCCCGGGGGTTCACGCCATTCTCTTGCCTCAGCCTCCCAAGTAGCTGGGACTACAGGCGCCCGCCACCTTGCCCAGCTAATTTTTTGTATTTTTAGTAGAGACGGGGTTTCACTGTGTTAGCCAGGATGGTCTCGATCTCCTGACCTCGTGATCCGCCCGCCTCGGCCTCCCAAAGTGCTGGGATTACAAGCGTGAGCCACCACGCCCAGCCTATTATTATTATACTTTAAGTTCTGGGATACTTGTGCAGAATGTACAGGTTTGTTACATAGGTATACATGTACCATGGTGGTTTGCTGCACTCATGAACCGTCCCTACTTAAAATACAAAAATCAGCTTTTCTCGAGAAGAGCTAATTTTTGTATCTTAAGTAGAGATGGGGTTTCTTCATGTTGGCCAGGCTGGTCTTGAGCTCCTGGCCTCAAGTGATCCACCCGCCTCAGCCTTCCAAAGTGCTGGGATTACAGTCATGAGCTACCGCACCTGGCCAGGAAAGCACACTTAATAAAGAATTACATACTACAGAAATCAGCCTGAGAGTGTTGAGTAGTGTTGATGAGATAGAAGGAAATGTGGCCACCCAATTTCAAAACCGCAATCTCAACACTGGAGATAAATGGGGTGGCATATCACCACATGTTTGAGCAGAGGCAGAATAGCTACTGGGCAGGAGTGTTACCAAAAGGGTTAAACATGTATCTGTTATGAGGCTGGACTATGTCATCTCCAAGGTCTCTTCTAACTCTGTGATTTTGCAGTGTGTATATCAACTATGATTTATGATATGATGAACAAAGTCTGAGAGTGGAATTCTTATATTGACTTCATCCCTCAACTGTTGGGTAGCTGGAGACAAATACTCAACCTCTCTATAGCTTAACCTCTTATCACTGAATAACAAAGGAATAATGCTAAATAATCCCACAGCGATGCTGTGAGAAAATGAGCGATATTTTGAAATTGTTCTAAAAGCACTTGATAAACGCACATTAAATACGTGCTGTGCCTGACATATAATTGGCTTGGTAGAGAGGCAAGAATACAAAGTCCTAGTAAATATAAAAACCACAGGGGAGTTATAATTCCACAGGCAGGAATGTCACTGACACATTTCTAGCATAAAACATCTGGAGTTGTGAGGGATAACTATTTAACTGTGGTCCACTTGATCATGGAATCATCAGGATTAAATGAAATATAGTGGCAATCTAGTCCATTCTTCTGTCACTGCAATCAATCCAAGCTGTATTAATCTCTAGCCTCTGAAAGAGTTAAACATGCCAATGCTAATTTGATGGAACACAACCTTGGCAGGGTATGAAAGAAGTCCCAAAGCAATTCTGTGGAAGAGTCAGTTGCCCAGAATTCTTAAATGTATGTCTGGGGCCTCTAGGGAGTCTCAAGTGTATGAATGAGGCCACAGATGAAGAAGAGTTGGCTGGGAGCTAGGGCTCGTCCTTGCATACCTATTCACCGTTGTTGCCCTTTTCTAACAAAAGACAAGCAATCCCTGCATCAGTGGAGCCCTCCAAGAACTGTGTGTACTATTTCCTTCTCCACTTGCAACTTTTCATCCATCTTTGAGATTCTTATTCCCTATTAACCAAATATGGAGGAGAAAACTAAGCAGTAGTAAGTTTAATTTAGAACCCCAGTCCTTTCTAAGGCCTCTTTTGGGTTATCCCTGGCCTGTGTTCCTGAAAAGGTGCTGCAAAGTGAAAGACTGCTTTGAAGCTCTGAGGTGTCTGGCTATATGTGTTTCAGATAGATGGACATGTTTTGCAAGTGATTGAAAATTCATCATTATGCGTAAACTGTCTTTGCTTTCTCAAGTTTCAGATGTGGGGCATGCCTAACTTTGGGGAAATAAGGACAAGACAGCTGATGTTTCCCTAATTCATTCTTGATCAGCACCTAGCTTATTTTTCTCTAGGGAGACAGCAGCCCGCACTCCTAGCCTAAGAGCATACAGTGAGAAAGCTAGGCAAGAGACAGCAGCCGTAGAGCTAGAAGCCCAAAGCAGCCCTCCCTTCTCCCAGCTACAACAAAGCTCCTGCTCCTTTCTTTTAACACTTGGTCTGCTGTGACAAGAATGAAAGGTATACTGCTTGAGACTGCACTATTGACAATGCAGCTGCCGGTTCAAAGCAATAAAATTGGAAGTAATATCAGAGTGAGAGAAATTATAGGATAGGGACATTGTTCTTGAGTGTTTTTTTCCTCTCAAAATGTAATAGAGGGAAAATATGTGAGTAAAGGCAGTACACTATGAAAATATTAGAAAATATTTGCTTGTCACAGATTATGTTTGGAAAGAACTTGCTCACAACTGAATGATGTTAACATGACGAGCATAAGTTCAATCACAAAATGACTTAAGCTACTTTTCCTGGTAACCACGAGTTATATATTTTTTAAATGACTTCTGTTTTCTTAGTGGCCCAGTAATTTAATCCTGGCCATTGTCTACTGAATAATCAATTGCTTATCATGATGGGGCACAGTCATGGCCATGAAACAGAGACTTTTGAATCCTGTTTTTCTGCTAAAGAAGGAATAAATATTCTTGAAATGTGTCGCATTAAGACGTCTGTGCTAGACGAACTTAGGCATTTTGATGTTATTCAGGCCCAGGCGTCTTTTCTCAATGGCTTCCCAACCCTAATCAATTCTTGCTACAGAGTGAGGGGCTCCTGGGTGCATGGTTGTTTCTGAGAGAAGCCATTCGGAAATCCCAAATGGGGAGTTCAAGCAGAAAGATCCTGAATACAAAATTGCCCCAGGGTGCTTCCAGTAGTACCAGCTAACAAAACTGTTTCCCACCTTGGGGATAATAGTTGAAAAAAAAAAAAAAGTTTCCCACCATTAATAGTAGTCATTGTAGGTTTGCCTCATGTTTGCCTAGAATAACCATAACTTACGGAATTTTTATTCTGTGATAATCAAGGGCCTGTGGTGTTGCCATGAGATACATGTCCACTGACTTCTTTTTAGCGTAGCTAAGAGTAATAGCACCATGCCATGGAGAGGCAATCTCCATAATGACCTGCCCAGTTCCCTGTCACAGTAGCCCTTCAGTCCTCCCCGTCCTCCACAGCCCCAGATGAAGACACTTCATTCCCATGGATTGACTCTTCTATCCATTGCTATGAGATGACTCTTCTAGTCCATAATCTGAGATTAATCCTGTTTCTAGCCATAGAGACTCTTAGAACTAACGGGCAGTAGCTCAGCAGTGCAGCATCCGATCAGGCAAGCTGCTGGTCCCTTCTGAATCTTGTATTTTGGTAGCTATGCCTGAGCCCTTGCCTTATTGTCATGTGACCAAGACTCTGTTCTATGATCTACTTCAATGGTTCCAAAATGCAAGTGATTTTGCCCCCCAGGGGGACATTTTGGCATTGCCCCCAAGGGGGACATTTTGGCAATGTCTAGAGATGTCCTTGGCTTTTACACTTGGTGACAAGGTGCTACTGATACCAAGGGGATAAGGCCAGGGATGCTGCCAAACACCCTACAATGAACAGGATGGCACCCCACAATGAAAAATCATCTGGGCCAACATGTCGAGAGTGCTGAGGTTGAGAAACCCTGGACTAATTCCAGTAATGGAGTCCCTGTCGCATATCCTTCCCAGTATCCCCATTCATGTTTCTAGACCTCACAATACTAATCACCTAATCACCTTCCTCCTAGACCACTGCCTACATTTACATTATACTGACGCAGTGTTCTGCCCACATACTGAGAACCCTCTCTTTTATCTACTGTCAGCATAACTAGGCTGCTTCTGATGCCACCAGGCATCCATCATCCCACCTGACCACCTTGAGTCTGTATAGCATGCTTGTTTAACAACCCAAGCTTTGGATCCAACCTACTTGAATTAAAGTCTTGGCTCCTCCATTTAGTAGCTGTGTAACCTTAGACAAATTACCTTACCTTTTTGAGCCTCAGCTTCCTTATCCATGAAATATGAATAGTGGCAACTCCTACCTCATAAAGGAGATAATACACGTCAAGAGCTCAGCAAACTTCCTAGCATATTGTAAGTGTTTGGTATATGTTAACTACTGCTCATTGCTAAGACATTTGTGGATTGATTCAGCCAGTCTCTTGTACAGTGATTATCAAGCTTCTAGAGCAGCATTATCCAGCAGAACTTTCTGCCATGAGGGAAATGTTTTCTATCTATGCTGCCCCATAAGGTAGTCATATGGCTATGGAGTAGTTGAAATGTAGACAGTGTGACTGAGGAACTTTAGTTTTTAAATATTTTTAAAATTTTAATTGTCAGACATGGCTAGGGATGTTATCATAATGCACAATGCACTTTTAGAGTTTTTCAAACTCAACATCCCACCAAAAATAAAATTCCAACAAACTCTCCTGGGAAAGGGAGGGGCATTCTTACTCTCTCTTTCCAGACATTGAGAACCATTGTCCTAGTGAGGCACTGTACTGATGGGAGCGTGTTATAATCCTCAGGTGGGTTGGGAAATAAGAAGGAGCTAAGATTGGCATGACTAATTCTAGCTAGCCCTGCCTCCCCCTGCTCCACTGAGCCACTGTCAAAAAAGCCTCATACCCAGAACCCAACCAGGGTCATATTGCTCCCAGGAGACATTTGGCAATGTCCAGAGATATTTTTGGCTATCAATTCTGGGGTAGAAGGGAGAGCTGTTACTGTCATCTAGTGGATACAGACAAAGGATGCTGCTAAACATCCTCCCATGCACGGAACAGTCCCCCACAACAAATTATTATCTGGCCCAAAATATCAGTCATGCCAAGAATGAGAAAATGCCCTAGAGAGATCCCTAAACAATCCCACACAAGGGAACATCACCATGTGCTTAAAAGTCTCCAAAGGTAAGGTCTCTAACCTCCTTGGGAATTCAGTTCAATGTTTCCACTACCTTCAGTTTACTCCCTTCAAATTACCTGGAAGGAAATTGTTCCCCTCCATATTAGGAGCAGATATTAAAAACCAACAATTCTTCAATCTGGGAAAATGCAGACAAAGGAGAGAAACTTCTAAAATGATGGTAGCTGCAGAGAGAGAGAACTGGGTTTAGCTCAGCAATTGTTAGGATATCAGAAAGAAAAGAGTTTTTGAAACCTGCCAGAATTTTACCATAAGTAATAGACCATGATTCCCATAGTAGGCAATAAAACAACTTGTCCTTATTACCCCCCAAAAGATAATACAGTGTAAAAGGGTAAAGATGTTCTCAAAAGGGGTTGGATTTAGAAATGTTTGCGGCTTCTAAAACTATAATAGACTACTTATAGGAGCCAGAAATATTAGGACCACACTTCTTTGAAATCGATAGCATACAACGAATTTCTGATCTCTTCCAACACCACCTTCTGTGCCTCAGACACAGAAATCTGGGCTGAAAGGCCCATGGAGCTGAGCCAGTCATTGGACTAGATCTTATATTTCTGGGTCACCTGAACTTCTCCATGCTGCAGTTTAGGTACATCTTTTCCTGTGTCATCGTCAAGGAAAAAAATTGAAAGCTTCTGTGTTCACTCCAGAAAACTAAACTAGATAGGTAATTCAAATCATAAACCCATATTTCTTCTCCTATCTCTGAGCTTGGAGAAACTCAACTGTCCTACGTAATTGTCCCTTACTTTCTCCTGCACTTTGTCTAACTACACGACAAATGCCTCTATGTGACAGCAATCAGCAAGGCTGAAAATGCAAAATTTAACCCTGCAGATGCTTTTCCACTATCAGAGGTTTGAAAGATAGTAAAGGACCCTTTAATGTTTATTTCCTGAAAAGATCAAAGATAGCCACAGGAAGAGGAATTAACTCCTGCTGCTCTGGAGGACTATGCTTACATTTAGAGCAACTGCCAACAGGTCAGCAACAGTATTCTTCCTCTGGAGACCAGCGTCAGCTGCCTGGCCTGCCTCAGGTGTGGATAACTGAGAGAAAGAACGTGAGACTCAATAATTGTTTAATGAATGTGACAAAATCTGTTCTTTCAACCCTTATCCTCCAATCGTATCATGTAACCTTACAGTCAGATGGCTACATATAAACTAAGCAACCAAACAAACATCATTTGACAGGTATATGGAGCATGGAATGAAAATCATGGTGGGGAAAGGGAATGCTTTTGATGTTATTTAACATGAATTTGGCTTCTAGATTTCTGATCTGGTTTCCTTTTCACCTCTTTTTTTTTTTAAAAAAGGCCTCTTCTTACCGTGAGGCTACTTTCAGGCCTTTTTCTTTATTCAGGCGCAGCCCACACTGCTTTTGTGAGTGAAGGTCAGAACTGCCCTTTTGTAACTTTCCTTTTGCACTCTGAGACCCAACTGAGTTCATTTTTGTCACCCAAGGTCTCAACTCCTCTTCTTTATTCATTCTGATTTTGTTTTGCTGGCAAATGTGCTCTTATCAATATCAGTACCCATTAGAAAAAATATAAAATAATAAGTGTTTACTTATATTGAGTCCTATAATATACTTCCTAGTAATCTGGTTACCCTAGCCCTCCAATGATACTGTCTCTGCATCTGGGTTCTCAGCCCTGTCCAGAAACCTTTATCATGATATTCAAACTCACACTAGTCATGTGATAAGCAGTGATGTGGAAAACTCTAAATCAGCTTGTCACCATCCTCTTTCCAGGACAGCAGTCTACAAGAGAAATTTAATTTAAAAATCACACATTGATTTATACAAAATGAACCAAGAACTATTATGGCTTTCCTAAAAAGCTATTTGTATCAAGCTCCACAGTAGGGCCACCTACAAAGCTAACTGCATACCATGGTAGATTAGGGCTTCATTCCTCTGTGCAATGCTAGAGACACGTTGATTAGACCTTTGCTTCTGACATTTTTCCCATCTCAGTAATAACCCACATCTGCTGATTGACTCATTTTTTGATTCATCACATCATTTTCACAATTTCCTGGAAAACGGCAGATCTCAACTGTATACAAAATGCCTTCAGGGAGGGCTGACTCTCCAAAGGCCGGCCACTCTGTATTCCCTTCCTGCTGTGGAGCCTTTTACCTTTTTTGGTTTTTTTTGTTTGTTTGTTTCTAATATCCATCCCAGGGTGGACCTTACTTCTGGAGTCAGTGGTTCCCATCACTCATTATAACCCATATTTTATGAAGAAAATATATGGAATGCTTCATTTAACTGTGACAAAAATGCCTTTCCAGGTTTTATCAAACTAAAACTCTGAAATTACAAACTTTCATAACCTATGGAATTAGTGAGGAATTTTTTTTCTCATAGATTTAGCTCCTATCTTTTGAAAACTTAAGGGCCTCTATGTGATGAGAACTCAAGAATAGTTTTGTGGGCTGCCAAACGTTAAACAATGCTATATAATGTTTGTCTGGTTTAAGGTAGAACATTAGGTCAATTAACATCCAACAAAACCTGCAATATGTACTTAAGATATGTCTGTATATTCAGTGTTGTGATGTGATTTTAACATTTGTTGATTGATATAATAAATCAAATTGTTGGCCTTTTGCTGGTTAGGGGTGGAGCTGTATAGTGGTTAACAGTACGGGAGGCTTTGGTACCAAACTGCCTGGGGTCAAGCTCTGGGCTCTCTACGTCCTAGCTATGTGACCTTGAGCAAGACACTTAGCTTCTCTACGACTGAGTTCCTCAGATATAAAATGGGAGTAATTATTATGCCTATAGCATAGAGCTATAGTGAGGACTAAATAAAATACTCCAGCACTGTGCTTGTGCCTGGCATATGGAAAGTGCTCAACCTCCAGTAGCCATTAGTATTACTTTTACCCCTGCTGCTTAGGCTAATCCTGGCTATTGTTTTATATATATAATCGATCTGTGTGTATCAATATTGACATTTTTAAAGGCCAGTGGGTTCTGTGACATTATCCCCAAGTAAATTTTGTCCATTTCAGTCTACCAGTCTAAATTATATACACCTTGGCCTTGAAAGCTGAGATCATCCAGCAAATCCTAATTCTGATGCTTCTGTTTTTACCAGATTCTGAGAAACAGATAACTTTTCCATTTCATGCCAATGGTTGCTCCAAAGTAACACATACCTCACCACTACTAGCTAACTAACCTGATAGATAGGCAGAGTAGGAAGCTGGTAATGTGAACTGATTAGATGCTGGTGTTTTTCCACTTCTGAGTAATACAGAGAAATGAAATTTCATTTCCACACGTTCCTTGGACTGCTGAATACTGATTTTATCTGGCATGTTAGGATGGAGGGAGGAGAACACAGCAGGTAAAAAAAGAGGGATTGCAATTTCACTAAATCCAGGCATAAGACAGGAGGTTCATTTCCAACATGATGCTATCAGACCAGCTGTGTGAGGAAGTGCCAATTGGAGCGGTTGGGTCTGTGAGCAGACAACATTGTGTGTATGAATGAGGTGGTTCCTGATAAGGGTCTGGCCATTAATTACAAATGGGGGATTTAATTTCAGAAGCCTGTGATAAACTCCACCAAGGGTAACGATAGGGTTCAGAAAAACTCCAATTAGCAGATTGTGTCCAGTGATGAGGTTAATGGAAATGAATGTATCATTTGAGCCCTTGGTGAACAATAACCGTGTAAAAGCTTTAGCCATTTCTGACAGTGGGGAGAAAGGAGTATCATCTATCCTCTAGGCTGTCCTCTGGCAATAGAATTTAACTGCAAATACAGAGAAGCTGACTGTAGCTCAATCTAGTCGCTGCTTTGCAAGGGTTTTATGTGATGAGCTCTGAGCTAAGTGGCTCTGTCCTGTGCTCATTCATCTAGAAGTATCCTTGAATAGGATCCTAGCTTTTCTACAAGGAATCCTTGCACAGATCCAGTAGCAAACTCATTATGGCCTGAATGAAAAGTCCCAGGGAAAGACAAGACAATGTAACTTCTTTAGTGGCCATGTCCTTAGCCCACATCATTGCAAATTTTAAAATTCAATCGAGTTGGTTGATGTACCAGGTTTCTTTAGAAGCACAGTTATAGATAATATAAGCCAAACCTAAATTCTTGGCCTATTGATTTCCTTCTCTCTTCCTCACCTCCCCCTACCTTTATTTTTCCTTTTAAAAAACATGATTTTAAACAGAAAGTCCAAGATCTTTCAGTATGATTTTGGAGTTTAAAGAGAAGGCGAAACTTGATAAGAAATAATCAAATTGAATTTTTCACCTGACCTCAATCTGAACACAAAATGGCTGTTAAAAGATAATTTTTTACATCAATGTTCATCAAGGATATTGGTCTAAAATTCTCTTTTTTGGTTGTGTCTCTGCCTGGCTTTGGTATCAGGATAAAGTCAAACTGTCCCTGTTTGCAGATGACATGATTGTATATCTAGAAAATCCCATTGTCTCAGCCCAAAATCTCCTTAAGCTGATTAGCAACTTCAGTAAAGTCTCAGGATACAAAATCAATGTACAAAAATCACAAGCATTCTTGTACACCAATCACAGACAAACAGAGAGCCAAATCATGAGTGAACTCCCATTCACAATTGCTTCAAAGAGAATAAAATACCTAGGAATCCAACTGACAAGGGATGTGAAGGACCTCTTCAAGGAGAACTACAAACCACTGCTCAATGAAATAAAAGAGGATACAAACAAATGGAAGAACATTCCATGCTCATGGGTTGGAAGAATCAATATCGTGAAAATGGCCATACTGCCCAAAGTAATTTATAGATTCAATGCCATCCCCATCAAGCTACCAATGACTTTCTTCACAGAATTGGAAAAAACTACTTTAAAGTTCATATGGAACCAAAAAAGAGCCCGCATTGCCAAGTCAATCCTAAGCCAAAAGAACAAAGCTGGAGGCATCACGCTACCTGACTTCAAACTATACTACAAGGCTACAGTAACCAAAACAGCATGGTACTGGTACCACAACAGAGATATAGATCAATGGAACAGAACAGAGCCCTCAGAGGTGATGCCACATATCTACAACTATTTGATCTTTGACAAACCTGACAAAAACAAGAAATGGGGAAAGGATTCCCTATTTAATAAATGGTGCTGGGAAAACTGGCTAGCCATATGTAGAAAGCTGAAACTGGATCCCTTCCTTACACCTTATACAAAAATTAATTCAAGATGGATTAAAGACTTAAATGTTAGACCTAAAACCATTAAAATCCTACAAGAAAACATAGGCAATACCATTCAGG
>NW_026652282.1:93770191-93783179 GCF_009828535.3 Hylobates moloch | reverse complement strand
TGCCACCACGCCCGGCTAATTTTTTGTATTTTTAGTAGAGACGGGGTTTCACCGTGGTCTCGATCTCCTGACCTCGTGATCCGCCCGCCTCGGCCTCCCAAAGTGCTGGGATTACAAGTGTGAGCCACCACGCCCGGCCTCCTTGTGTTCTTTATTCCATAATTTCTTATCATTGTTTTTACATAATATCTTTATGCTACTATATTTTCATATATTTCTCAACTATCATCCCACTAACCTGAATGTGCCACGGGGTTTTATTTCTTCTTGTTCTCTTGATTAAGCATCAGAGATTCCAACATTGTTTCCAGGGTCCATTCCTGTGTACATTGAAGTGGAATTTTTATTGTGGTAAGATATACCTAATATAAAATTTCACATTTTAACCACTTGTAAGTTTACAGTTCAGTGAAATTAAGTACATTCACATTGTGCAACCATCATCACTAGGATTCATTTTTGAAGATGCACAAGTTTTGGAGTGTCTGTTTTACTTTCAATAGTGAACCTATCTAAGTATAGTTTCATATTTCACAAGGCCACATTTTAAAAATTTATTTATTTATTTATTTACTTATTTATTTATTTTTGAGACGGAGGCTCGCTCTGTCACCCAGGCTGGAGTGCAGTGGCATAATCTCAGCTTACTGCAACCCCCAACTCCTGGGTTCAATCGATTCTCCTGCCTCAGCCTCCATAGTAGTTGGGACTACAGGCGTGCACCACCACACCCAGAAAATTTCTGTATTTTTTTTTTTTTTTTTTTTAGTAGAGATGGGGTTTTGCCATGCTGGCCAGGCCAGTCTTGAACTCCTGACCTCAAGTGATCTGCCCACCTCGGCCCCTCAAAGTGCTGGGATTACAGGCGTAAGCCACTGCACCCAGCCTATTTTTATTATTTTTAGAGACAAGGTCTCACTATGTTGCCTAGGCTGATTTCAAACTCCTGGCCTCAAACTCCTGGCCTCAAGTGATCTTCCCATCTCAGCCTCCCAAAGCGCTGGGATTACAGATGTGAGCCACCATGCCCAGCCAGTTAAATTATGTTTAATCCATAACACTGGCAAAGTAGCACCTCTTAACTATTCAATATTATGGATATTCAGCAGTAATCAAAGTAATTTCAAAAGTAAGTAATCAAAGTAATTTCAAAAGTAAATTACTTTTTGAAAAGTAATTCAAAAAGCACTCTATTTATGCAAAGATCAACAATTTTAGGCCTGGTGCTATTCACTGATATTTGTGAATCAAATAAATGAAAACCATGGTATTTAGTAGACTGAATTATTTCAATCAGATCACATCAAACTCTAGCTCCAGGTATAAAGCTGGGATAGTGAGTGACTGTCAACTTCAATGTCAATAGTGATAAAGAATATAATTCCTTAGAGCCACCAAAACTCAAATATGGCCTAAAGTTTAGTCACATAGCCAGAGACTTCAGAATCACTTGGAGATTTATATTTATATAGTTTGCTCCAAATTTTCCAAGATAAATTATCTTAGCAATGGCTATACATCAATTTTAACATAATTAGTTTCTCTTCAAACTAAGCCACACTGATTAGAAAGGCAGGCTTGAGAAATCATATATATATTAAAGTTTATACTCCAAAGGCATTGCTTCAGGAATGTAAAACATAATTTATACTCATCAAACTCTATAATCCCTTCTGAATTGTGACTTCATTTCTAGAAAAAAACTGTAATCCTTCCCAATCTGTGAATTAGAGTTTTTTAAAAATATGTGGTTTCATTGAGTCTCAAATGCATACAGCCTCTAATTTCTCTCTATTCAATTCACATGTCTAGTTTAAGGCTGAATAATCCTACCTTCTTAAACAAATCAGCAATGTCCTTTTTGGGGTTGTGTTTTTGTAATTTTAACTTTAGTGTATAAATTTAGCTCAATGATGTGAGCTACTGAGGTTCCAACAATTCAAGTGTCTGTGAGAACTTCATCTTCAAAAGTCCTTGATTTGAGGAATCAGACTGATAAGTCTCTTCAATAAATATCCAAAATCTAGTCTTAAAGAAAAATGAAACACTCACACAGTGCTTAGGGCCACAAGCATAAAAAAGTCATGATTTTGATTTTTTTAATCACATTATATAATACACTTGATTTTTGCAGTATAAACTCTTCTCATGTAGGATTGGATGAAACTAGGCAAACCAATCTTTCCTTTCGATGCAAATAAATGAATGAAACCTAACTTTATGCTTCCATTATTATTATTATTTATTTTTATTTTTATTTTTGAGACAGAGTTTCACAATGTCACCCAGGCTGGAATGCAGTGGTGCCATCTCGGCTCACTGCAACCTCCGTCTCCCAGGTTCAAGCAATCCTCCCACCTCAGCCTCCTTAGTAGCTGGAACTACAGGCATGCAACACCACGCCTGGCTAATTTTTGTATTTTTAGTAGAGACAGGTTTTACCATGTTGGCCAGCTGGTCTCAAACTCCTGACCTCAGGTGATCCACCTGCCTGGGCCTCCCAAAGTTCTTGGGTTATAGGGATAAGCCACCATGCCAGTCCTATGCTTCCATTATGTTTATGGCAAATTAACTCAGCTTTTCCATGTTAGACAAAATTTCTTAAATTCTTTGTAGGCATACAGTTTATGTGTGCTAACTCATCAAGAAAAAAACATATTAACATCTTAAGTGGGTCACACCCCAGGATCTAGTGGAACACATTTACCCTGAGGGTTACATATTGGGAGCCCCAAACCAAGAAGGAAAGGACACTTTCTTTTTTTTTCAAATGACCTTCATACCCGAAAGAAGGCTGTAGGAGAATGGACAAGAATTATTTCCCAGGAACAGAATTATTCAAAGAGAAACAGCCTCTAGATGATAATGAAATAACTGAGCTAAAAGAGAAAAGTTGTCTTTTCCACTTGATTCCATGCTTAATAACAGTCGGACTATGAGGTTCTGTCTTCAAGGATAGGTAGGATTACTTCCTCAATGTCTGTAATCAAGAATAGGACAGAGCAGATGCACTTCTTCTCCACTCTCTAGTGCCATCCCTGATGACACCTTGCTAAATCTTTTAAAGTGTGCTGTGATTCCAACTGGTGAAAAAATGAAGAAATACCCAGTACAAATAGAAATTTTCTCAATGAGTCGAGGTTTGTGGGGAAGAAGCATCAAGAACTCCGGCACCTGGGATAAGGACCCAAAGATAAGCCCATTCACATCTTAAGTTTCAAATAGACAACATGTCTTTTTAAAACTTGAGATTAAAAGCTGTATTTCACACAGAACATTTTTTTTCTCCATAAAATGAGCTGCAACAGAGTTGATTTCCAAAGCTGGAAGTTAGAGGTTTGCCTACCTTAAAAATTTAGAAGTTACAGTTTCAAGAAAGGCGTGTTCCCCCAAGTTTAAGAATAAAATTATTGGCCGGGCGCGGTGGCTCACACTTGTAATCCCAGCACTTTGGGAGGCCGAGGTGGGCGAATCACGAGGTCAGGAGATCGAGACCACGGTGAAACCCCGTCTCTACTAAAAAATACAAAAAATTAGCCGGGCATGGTGGCGGGCGCCTGTAGTCCCAGCTACTCCGAGAGGCTGAGGCAGGAGAATGGCGTAAACCCGAGGGGCGGAGCTTGCAGTGAGCCGAGATTGCGCCACTGCACTCCAGCCTGGGCGACAGAGTGAGACTCCGTCTCAAAAAAAAAAAAAAAAAAGAATAAAATTATTGGAATGAGCAGTATTTCCAGAATTTGTCATAATATAGAGGCATGTGTATTTATGTGCCTTCAACAACAGACTTTGTTAATGACACCTTTTTTTTGTTTTTTGTTTTAGACAGAGTTTCGCTTTGTTGCCCAGGATGGAGTGCAGTGGCATGATCTTGGCTCACTGCAACCTCCACCTCCCAGGTTCAAGCTATTCTCATGCCTCAACCTCCTGAGTAGCTGGGATTACAGGCACCTACCACCGTGCCGGGTGATTTTTTTGTATTTTAGTAGAGATGGGGTTTCACCATGTTGCCCAGGCTGGTCTCGAACTCCTGAGCTCAGGCAATCCGCCTGTCTTGGCCTCTCAAAGTGCTAGGATTACAGGTGTGAGCCACCGCGCCTGGCCTGTTAATGACATCTTTGATTAGAGGAATCTGAAACACTAAAGTTGTGTTTCATAACTGTGGCCCCCTTGTCCACCTTATATGAATATTTGTGGTAAACTTAAAATTATCTTTTGAGATGCCTTCAGCATTTTTCTATCTTTTTTTTTTTTTTTTTGAGACAGAGTCTCACTCTGTCGCCCACGCTGGAGTGCAGTGGCACAATCTCGGCTCATCGCAAGCTATGCCTCCCAGGTTCACACCATTCTCCTGCCTTAGCCTCCCTAGTAGCTGGGACTACAGGTGCCCGCCACCACGCCCAGTTAATTTTTTGTATTTTTAGTAGAGTCAGGGTTTCACCGTGTTAGCCAGGATGGTCTCGATCTCCTGACCTCGTGATCCACTCGCCTTGGCCTCCCAAAGTGCTGGGATTACAGGCATGAGCCACCACGTCTGGCCGCCTTTGGCATTTTTCTAGGGTCTTTAAGATGAAATTGTGACCAGGTATAAAGACTTCAGTGATTTTTCTTACCTTGTAAAATGCAGTTCCAACCTTCATAATGGCAGTCACCTCCAAGGATTATTTATTACCCTGAAGAGATGTGATATTGGAAACTGACAGTTTTATTTATCAATAGAAGTAATTCACAAATAACTAACTTCAGGAACTAGAAGTTATTTTTTCTTTCTTTAGGGATTTTCTGTTGGTTGGTTGGTTGGTTGGTTGGTTGGTTGGTTGGTTGGTTGGTTGGTTGGTTTGTGAGCTTTCTGAGGGTTAAATAGACAGAAGAAAACCAGTTTTAAATATGGGCTGGAGGGAGTAGGATCTCTGAAAAAATATAAGAAGTATTCCCAAGAGGTATCACTAAGTACATCTAGTCTATTAAGATAAGACTGTCAGTACAAAAACACAATAGTCAACTTTGATGTAAAAGAAAAATCATAAAAATCAAGTTGGATCACAGTGGGTTAATAACGTTCAGAGTTACATAACCCCCTCAGGAACAAAATCTTACCCTTAAATGGAATATAATTCATTATTTCCTGAAGGGCTTTTTCATATTGTTTCTTCTTCATTATTATTCCTACCAGAACTCAAGTAGACTCCCCAAAAGAATTCAATTTGGTAAAAAAAAAAAAAAAAATCAGCTCCAAAGAATGAAACAATAGCTGATTCCAAACTCTAACTTTGGCATGAAGTAGAATAAGAAAGCTCTTATCTCATAGAAAACAGGTGTAAAACTATTGGATAATTATTTCATGTCAAATAGACTTTCAGGTATTGTCATACAAACTTTTTGCACATGGGTGAATTTTCTTTTTAATTTTTAAGTTCTGGGGTACATTTGCAGGATGTGCAGGTTTGTTACATAGGTAAACATGTGCCTTGGTGGTTTGCTGCACTGATCAACCCATCACCTAGGTATTAAGTCCAGCATCCATTAGCTGGGAATCCGTTCCTGATGCTCTCTCTCCCCACCCCAGCCCCCAACAGGCCCCAGTGTGTGTTGCTCCCCTCCCTGTGTCCATGTGTTCTCATTGTTCAGCTCCCACTTATACGTGAGAACATGTGGCTTCTGGTTTTCTGTTCCTGCGTTAGTTTGCTGAGGGTAATAGCTTCCAACTCCATCCATGTCCCTGTAAAGGACATGATCTCGTTCCTTTTTATGGTTGCATAGTATTCTATGGTGTATATGTGCCACATTTCCTTTATCCAGTCTATCACTGATGGGCATTTGGGTTGATTCCATGTCTATGCTATTGTGAATACTGCTGCAATGAACATACGCATGCACATTTTTCAGACATTCCTGAAAAGTGATTTCATATATTCTGTCTCAATGTCAGATATGTCATGCCAAAGGCTTTGAAAACTATTATTTCATTTGTTCCTTATTATCAATGAAGGTAAGCAGAAAATTTATTAATAACCCTCATTTTGCAAATGAGAAAGGACTATGTTTAGAGATTTGTTTAAGATCATCTGACAAAGCCAGAAGTTTAACTTCAGACTCCTGGTACAACATTCTTTCTTATTATGCTCTGCTACCTTACATTGAGTGAAGTTCTTGTGGGCCCATTTGGTAGCCTCCAAATTCACCACCAGGTAATTTAAGATGACCACATGTTTTTTTGATTTGTGAATGAAAGTTTATTAGTTAAAATCTCTTGAAAGAAAACAATAAAATTGTTTAGATCAATAGCTAATACAGATTGTAAACAGTCATAAGATAATAACTAGCAGTAATCATCACACATAAGAATTTATGTAGGCACAACTCCCCACATATTTTAGCCCAAACAAATAGGGATGAAAACTTGTACTACCTAATCTAATGCCATCTACCAGCCTATGTTCCTTGATTTTCACACCTTTAAGCTTGTCTCAGAATGGTGAGCCCCTCTCTTTTCTGCCATGCTATATAATAATTGGCTTTAACACTGGTCTTAAGAAGATACAGAAAAGAGCTAATTTGCATAAAGGATCAGCCACTCACTCCATTCTCCTGGAGGAGATGCAGGATTTCAATCAGAGATATCCAATCAGTGGACTAAACTAGTTAATAATTCTCCATCTAATTGAGCTTTCAGATACATGACTTATGTCAATCGCCTACTAGCTATTTATAGCAACATCTTAGGGTTGGCTAATTTGCAGAAGACAAAAACAGGGCTTTGTTCATAAACCTGTTTAGAAACTAACTCCGTATCATGACTTTCCATCGTAAACCGTCGCATAACTGTTGACAATTTATTGATTTGCTTCTCTCTCCTGAAAACACCGTTCCCACTAGTTCTTGTTCCTAAGTATTTTCTTATTTCCTAAACATGTCTTTTCACTATTAACTCTAATTCTGTTCCATAAAGCAAACATACTTAATACAACAATCCATTCCTCAGAGCGGGGGTTATATCTTAACAATCCTTAAGCACATACAATTACAGAATCAAAGCAAACACTGGAATATACCTTATCTGGTTCCTGAGGTACCATTACAGTACAATCTGTCCAGGTGACCCAGGAAAACTAGGGTCCAACCAGCTCCACATATTATGGGGTTGTAGCATCTTCCTGCTTTGATGCCTAAGGACTATATCTAGTCCATAGATATTTAGTCCAATATGGTGAGTGTTTGTCTTTCCATTGGTGAATATTCCTTGCAGGGCTTTGCTTGGCCCTTCTATTGCTTCTCTCTTTGATTGTTTGGTATAGTGTGTCTTTTCCATTTGGGGAATAATAGTGCAAAGTAGCTGCAATGTGGTCAGAATTTGCAGGAACAGTCCTGCATTGGAACTCTTGGTCCCAGCTTTTTCAGTTTTCTCCTTGGCAACAGTCATTTGAAAACCTTTCTGCACTTTTATTATCTGGTAGATAGTACTCTTTGAAAATGATCTCCGTTAGTCTGCTATAGCATTTTTTGTCAGACACATGCTTTCTTAAATCATTGAAGGCATTGAATTAGTCCCAAATGTGATAGATTCTTCACTCTCCATCCATAAATGTAAGGAATTATTTTTTTTATTATTGTTTGAGCATGAGAGTAAATACAGGTAAAGGGAGACCTACACGGCAAAAACCAGAACTTTTTGAATAACAACAAAGAGGAAAAAAGACAAGCTTTTGCTAGAAGTAAATCAAATCTCACTTGTTATATAGGTTATTAGTAATGAAAATGTGCAGAACTGTGAGAAAACACATATTGCTAATATACAGAAAATAAGAATATATTAAAACAGAGAATGATCAGTTTTCACATCCCTGGGGGCGGGTGCAGAAATTGGGTCTTAGTCACTTGCTAAGTCATCATTTATACCAGAGACTGTATCTTCACATAAGTTATCCATGTCTAACATAGCCTGATCTATATCAAACATTAGGTCTTCATCCTCTCTTGGTGTAAGTATTGAGTCTAAGTCTGAGAGATCAGGGAGATCTGGTAGCGAAGGCTCCTCGGGAAGAGGTGCATCTGCTTCAGTCTCTTCTGCTCTACCATTTTCTTCTACATAAGGAGCTTCTTGTACTTGTATAATGAATTGTAAAAGCTCATCAGCTATTCTTATTAACTGGGCTACACAAGCAACAAGTCCATCAATGAGTACAGGAAATGACACAGAATCCATGCCGCAGTGCTCTTCTAAATAGATAAAATATCACTAAAAGCTCTAGCAAATGGACTCTTGGTGACAATGGATAGTATAAGGGGCTAACAATGGTTCTGTGGTTGGTTTAGGCCAGAAATTAGGATGTTGATATGATTATGATGGTGATCAAGTACAGAATGAGAACAGTGGAACAATATAACTTTTTGATGATGTTGGTAAACTGCACACAGAATTTATGTATGGTACTCTTGTTTGTACTAGTGGTGAACTGCTATTATAATGACCATCAGGCGGACTGTCACAGCCAAGAGAAAACAGCAAAGCAGACCTAATAATAAAAAAGAGAGATATAAAAATTAGTATCTTTGAGCCTTTATCCATCCTACAGGCTATGGCTACTGGTTACCCCTATCAAGAATTGCTGTTAAGGTTGAAACAGTATGTCTAACTATAGCCCCTCCTTTGTTGCTGGCCTTGTGAGGCTCTACTACTTTTCTTTCCTTTGAAAACCTCATGGTCTTTATCTCTTGTTAAGAGATTTGGGAGAAAAGTGAGTTTAGGTAGTTTGTCTGTCTTTCTTGAACATCTCTTTGGAGGAAGGATATACTCACGCAGGCTCTGTCAATTATTAGCACCTTTGCCTCATTGCCATTTATATCTGGTGCTGCTGAATTCTTTCTGTGTTTCTAGGAATCCATTCATTAAAGTTTCCAGATGCCCTGCAGCCTGGGGAGTTTATGGTAAATAAAAGTCCTATATTCTCTGTATTTTGCCAAACTTTGGAGAATTTCAGTTATAAAACTAGTCCCTTGATAATTTCCTATTACTGCCCCTCTTCCATATCTAGCAGCTAGTTCTTCCAACTTTATCTAAAGCCATGGTTGTACTATTTTCATCTGCATGTCTGGTGGGCTCTGCAAACCCACTTTCTGAGTAAGTATATACTTGTGTAAGGCAATATTATTTGTTTGAAAATCTAGATATTGGCTCAATATAATCTACCTGCTACATTTGTCTGGTTTACCACTCCCCACCACATTTAAAATGAATCTGCTGAGGATGCAAGAAGTTTTTAGTATTTTGATATATCTCATATTTCTTACTCACTTGTTTATTTGATTCACAGTTTTTCCAACTCTTTCTTCTCTGCTAACCTGGTACATACATGCCCATATGCCCTGAGGTTTCACAAGCCCATCCTACAACCTTAAATTGAACTGAAAAGGGAGCTGAGTTGAAACTTAGAGTCCCTGAAGCTTCAGGATCTACATTAGTTTTGGGGGCCTAGATTATCTCCCTTCTCACTCCAAATAGATTATTCTGCTTTTCTGTTCTGGTGAGCTGACACATCTTTATAAGAATTTCTAAATTCCTTCACCAATTTATTTTCATATCTCCCCTCACCAGATTGTTTTTCCTGCAATAGTCCAGGTCTATATGGCTGATCAGTGTAGCTATATACCTTTGGCCAGTTTTTTTCTTGGGTATACCTACATGTTAAATTTCTGATTAATTCTGTAAATTGGGCTAACTTTCTTTCTCCAGCCCCAGTCAGGCTTTTCCTAGTTGAAAGTCTTAGGAAGTAGTCATCTATATAACTCCTTTAGGATTCTACCAAGTCTATTATTGCCCGGTTTTCAGCAGCTCTGACCAGAGTGCTGTGGGGCCCAGCAAGCCACAGGTTTCACTTTCAGCTGACTATAATCCTTGGATATTTATTGGAGTACAGAAAATCATCAGCCAGATGGTCTGTGATTTGCACATACAGCTTGCTGGTCTTCACAGGGCCTTTTTTGACCCTCTCAGTTATATACTATCTCTACTTAGCCTAAGTCCTATCAGATCACTACATTTTTTTTTTTGTCCAAAATCTTACCAGTAGACATGGGGTTTGCCCTGATGATGAGGGTCACAACGATAATGACCAGAAGGCACGATTTTGTTGGAGGCAATTTTCCATATGGAATATAGGAGAATGGGTACTAGAGACAGGGCAGTTTTTTTTTAATTTTATTATTATTATACTTTAGGTTTTAGGGTACACGTGCACAATGTGCAGGTTTGTTACATATGTATACATGTGCCATGTTGGTGTGCTGCACCCATTAACTCGTCATTTAGCTTTAGGTATATTTTGTTTTATTAATTCAAAGGATCTGTTTGTTTGATTTAAGAGAAAAACGTCTCATGAAAGGAAATATGGAGAGAAATCAAGGAAAGGAATGTGGCATTTATTTAGAAGATGCATCAGCTCATCAGAAGGAAAACATGGAAGAAAGATGTGTGTTAAATATTGTAAGAGAGCACTATCACATTTTTCAAAGGAAGCAATAACTACTATATGGTATATACAGCCCAAAGGCACAAGAAGATGACAGGAACACACTCACACAAAACCTACTTAACTTCTGATTTCCCATTCACCCATTTTTTTTTCTCAGCTTCTCTATCTTCCTCTGGGACTCTTTTATTCCTCCTCTTGGTCAATATGCTTCCATTTATTCACTTATGTGTTTCATTCTATTTCACACCCTCTCTATCTCCATCTACTCTTACCCTTTTCCATCATCTTTTCTTGTATCTCTCTCCTGAAACTGGGAAAAAATTGGAATAAATTATATTTGATTCATCAAATTTTTATTGTATTTATTGAGTTGTACATTACACAACCTAAACATAAAAAGCAGAGAGGTAGAACATTCCATATTTTGCTCTAAGAGAAATGTAGTTACTTATTACTTTGTGTGGCCCTTGATTTTTTTTGCAGGGCGGGGGACTCAGTCACTTTTGATGGGAAAAAAAATTAGTGACCTTGCCTTAACTTTCTTGACCCTTGTATTAGCTTTTTAAAATTTTTTATTCTCAAACCATCTCAGAACTTAGCAACTAGTGGGTGAGGAGAGGGCAAGGAGAAACTTGAAGAAACTGCTAGGTATTCCAATAATAAGAAAGATAAGAGTGTAGCATCAGCTTATGCCAGTTATGGTAATTTCCAAAGCAACCAACTCTGGACACCTTAACTAGCCTAAAGGGGTCTTTTGGATAGTTTATGCCTAGCCTTAACTCACTTTAAGGGATTTTTTATTAGCTATATCCTCTGCCTGGGATCCCTTTCTCCTTGGTGAGGGAGGAGTGGGGATTGACTTCGTGTCATTCTGATATCTACTTTAATATCATCTCCTCAGATTTCTTACCCCTCAACCTGGGTAAAGCCCCTAATCATCCCTTTCCCATTACATACAAATTTCATTTTTGCATGATGGTATCTATAACTAGCTCATATTTTCTTGTTTAATTATTTGTTTTTCTGTCTCTCACCTTACCCCCACATACATATAGACTAAAATGTAATTGTCATGAGACTAAGAAATCTGTCTGTTTTGTTTTCTGCTATATCCCCAAAGAACAGAAGAGTGCTTGCCAGCATAGTATATAATCAGTAAGTGTCTTTGAAAAAAAGAAATAATGGAAGGAGGGAGGGAGGAACAACTTTCAGCTCATTCATTCAGTAAATATTATCAAGCTTCAACCATGCATGTGGGAAACAGGGGATAGAAAAATGGACCAACTCATCAAATCATAGTTAATAAAATGAACAGGCAATCCAGAGACTGAGAGAAAATATTCACAAAATATATATCTGACAATGAACTTTCAACCAGAATATATAAAGTTCATTGTCAGATATACGTGTGTGTGTGTGTGTGTGCGTGTGTGTGTCTATATATATATATATAAAGAACCCCCACAACTCCATAATAAAAAGACAAACAACCCAGCTTAAAAATGGTCAAAAGGTCTGAACAGACAATTCAAATGAAGAGCTAATAAGCACATGAAAACATCCTCAACATTATTAGTAATCAAAGAAATGCAAATTGACATCACACTAAGATACCACAATATACTCAGTAGATTGGCTAAAATTAAAGACTGACAACATCAAATATTGACAAAGGTGTAGAGGAACCAGAATTCTCACACACATTCATACTACTGGTAGGAGTATAAAACCATATTATGTTTTTGGAAAAACATCTATCAGTTTCCTATAAAACTAAGCATGCACCTATCTATATGCCAGCAATTCCACTCCTAGGTATTTACCCAAATTAAGTGAAAGTTCACAAAGTGACTTTTACAAGAATAGCTATAGAAGTTGTATGCATAATCACCAAAAAGTAGAAAGAGCTCAGGTATCTATCAAGAAGATTATGAATAAGCAAACTGTGGCATATTCACACAATGTGATACTAATAAGCAATAAAAAGAAAGGCACTACTGATGGATAACAACATGGAGGAATAATCAACGTTATACTTAATGAAAGAAGCCAAACACAAAAGATTACATGCTGTATGATTCCATCCATCACAATTTTAGAAAATGCAAAATAATCTATGTAGAAAGAAATCAGAATAGTGGTTGCATTTATGGGAGTAGGAACTGATTGGGAAGGGGCATAAAGGAACTTTCTAGAGTGATGGTAATGATCATGTTTAGATATGGTTGTGGGTTACACAGGAGTATGCATGTGTCAAAACTCATTGAATGGTACTCTAAAGATTTGTACATTTCACTATATGTAAATTTTACTCCCCTCAAAAAAGTAACCAGGCCA
The DNA here is from genome assembly GCF_009828535.3 of Hylobates moloch. Lineage (NCBI taxonomy): Eukaryota > Metazoa > Chordata > Mammalia > Primates > Hylobatidae > Hylobates > Hylobates moloch. The sequence goes on along the minus strand of NW_026652282.1, from coordinate 93,770,376 downwards.
GGCGCGGTGGCTCAAGCTTGTAATCCCAGCACTTTGGGAGGCCGAGGCGGGCGAATCACGAGGTCAGGAGATCGAGACCACGGTGAAACCCCGTCTCTACTAAAAATACAAAAAACTAGCCGGGCGTCGTGGTGGGCGCCTGTAGTCCCAGCTACTCAGAGAGGCTGAGGCAGGAGAATGGCGTG
>NW_026652282.1:93746058-93760257 GCF_009828535.3 Hylobates moloch | reverse complement strand
GTAACAAACCTGCACATTGTGCACATGTACCCTAAAACCCTAAAGTATAATAAAAAAAATAAAATAAAAAAATAAATTGTCACATTAATGGGAGACCTATTGTGTATCAAGGACTGTAAAACCCACTTTTCTTATATTACAGGTTGAGTATCCCTTATCCAAAATGCTTGGTACCAGAAGTGTTTTGGATTTCAGATTTTGAAGTATTTGAATATACATAATGAGATATCTTAGGAATGGGACCCAAGTCTAAACATGAAATTCATTTATGTTTCATAAACACCTTATACACATAGCTTGAATGTAATTTTATAGAATATGTTTAATAATCTTGTGCACTAAACAAAGTTTGTGTACGCCAAACCATCAGAAAGCAAAGGTATCATGTTGGTGCTCAAAACATTTTGGATTTTGAAGCATTTAGTATTTCAAATGTTGAGATTAGAGACACTCAACCTGTAGTACATTTAATCCTCACAATAAAATCATCCTATGAAGTTATAGGTGGAAAAACTGAGGATCAGAGAGATTCGGTAATTTGCCCATGATCACATAAGTAAAGATGCAGAGCTGGATGTCAGCCCAGGTCGGACTTCTAAAGTCCTGTGCTAGAGGGCACAAATTTAGGTGACTACAGGAGCAAATTTGCCTTATTCAGGGCCAGAGCTGACATCTCATTCTCCTAGGCAGGAATAGAACTGAGAATGTTAATGTCATTTGCTCTCCCTAGAAACTGGCTGAATTCCAAGTTGAATGTGACTTAGGCAGATCAGTCCCCTAGGAAATCCCCACTATCTGTGACTGGGAGGTTCAGGGATATGTCCATTATCTATCCTTCCACTGACCTATTGAATTGGCCCAAATGTTCATAAACAACTTACCTGTGATAGAGCTGAGAGGGATGGGGGTATCAAGGCTCGGCCTATTAAACAATTTGCAGACTTTGCTTCCAAACAGGATGTGAACGCTCCTGCAACAACAAAAAAAACACCCCCCCCCAAAAAAAAAGATAAATTGCAAAATCGATAGGTTTAAGGAAAAGCAAGGACGAGATTAACCAACATTTCAGAGAGCAAAGAGCCCTTTCTAAGTGAACTGACAATCAGGGGCTTTTTTCCTTTCCTGTGGCATTTGCTAATTCTGGGTACTGTTGAAGCTTGGCTGTAAGGCAGAAGGACTCTCCTGAGGAAAGGAGAAATGAGCATAACTTTTGGCAGTTGGGAGACACTAAAATGGGCTGGAAACTTGAGAAGCCCAAAATGCAGGGCTAGTTTTTCTTACCTGAAGTCACCTGAGTTCTGGGCTGGTGTCTGGGTAGGAAAGGCACAGGAAAATCTCCTGCAGTCTCCTGGTACTTCAGAGACAAATTCTCCCTCTAGAGGGGAACTGCCCCAAACAGGCCACTGGTCTCCACCTTAAAAGGTTACCTAGATTTTGAAGTTGGAGGGACAAAGGGAAAACTAATGAGTCAAAAAGATCAAAACCACTCCCAAAGGGCAATTTGGACAAACTGATTCTAAAATGCATAAGGATACATAAAGGGCTAGTAATAGTGAAACATCTTCAGGAAGAACAAATTGAAGGACATATGCTACCAGATATCAAGGCTAGTTATACAGCTACAGAAATTAAGACAGCATAGTACTGGTTCAAGGACAGACAAATAAATCAATGGAACCATGACCCTTACCTCATACCAGATACCAAAATAATACTAATAATGATTTGAAATGAATCATAGGCCTAAATATGAAAGTCAAAACAACAAAGCTTCTAGATCACACCACCAGAGAAACTCTTCATGATCTTAGGTAGGCAAATATTTCCCAGAGGACAAAAAACATTAACCATGAAAGAAAAGATTAATTAATTATACCTTAAGAGGATGAAAAGCCAACCACAGACTGGGATAAAATATTCACAATATATATCTAACAAAGGACTTATATCCACTACATTCATATATTTTTTAAACTCCTACAAATCAATAAGAAAAATATAATCAATCTGATTTTTAAAAAATATAAAAGAATTGAACTGGCACTTCATGGAAGAGAATATCCAAATGGCTCACAAGCATATAAATAGGTGTTCATCACTATTACTCATCAGGGAAGTGCAAATTAAAACCACAATGAGATATGCAAAACCCACCAGAAGAGCTAAAATGAAAAAGACTGACAATACCAAGCACTGAAAACATGAAACAACTGGAACTCTCATACATTGCTGGTGAAATTGTTAACTGGTACAACTACCTCGAAAAACTATTTGGCAGTATCTACTAAAACCAATCATACCTCTATCACATGACCCTGGAATGCTACTCCTAAGTATATAACCAAAGAGTGTACAAATATCCAGCAAGATACAGGTACAAGAATGTTGGAATAAACCAGATGCATAAAATTAGCTACCATATCACTACATTTACATGAAATCCAAGAACAAGCACACAAATCTATGGGAACAAAGTGGTTACCTCTGGGTAGGGGGTTATTGACTGGGAAGAGATATGAGGAAGCCTTCTGGGGTGCTGGGAATGTTCTATATCTTGATATAATCACATATGTTAAATAAAAGCATTGATATGCATCCTTAAAATTTGCGCAATTTACTATGTGCATGCCATACCTCAAAAAAATAGTTTTATTTTTTAAATTTTAGGCCTCCATCCTATAAAAACTAATGAGGACAGCAAGATAGTGATAAGAGGCTTACCAGGATTCAGCAAGCCAGTCATCAAAGTTAATGAAAATGGAATGAAGTATGAATGTGCAGGGCAGAGTCCCTTTGGCCTGTGTGGCTCTCTACTTCATGGCAGTGCTAAGGCAAGAGACCCTGACGGCTAGGCCAAGTTTTTAATTGATACAAGATGAGATAACCTATATCTTATAAGTAGCTCATAAAGACCCCTGAGGCAGAGGCCATACTATCCATCTGGTAACTGAGATTTTTGACCCCATTAAATTTTATTAACCTCTCTTAGGACTTTTTTTGTCTGCACAACTAATCAAAAGTCACCATTTTTCTTTTAGCTGAAAGTCCTACCCGGCAGTTTTGCAATGCTCCTAACTGGAAAACTGGCAATAAGTGTCTAACAGTAGGATGGAAAAGGAGCAAAGAAATCCAAATCCTCTGGGTCTATCTTTATAGTCGATAAGCTTCTTTGAATTAGGTAAGGTAAATTAGTTCATATCCAAGGAGAACAGAGGCAGTTATGTGGGAAAGATTAAAATGCACCTTTGGTGAGGGTGGGTGCCAGATTCCTATTTACAAACAGGAAAATTGTTTTCCATAGTGCTCCCTTCTCCGGTGCTGCAGTACCATTTGGATACATGCATTCAATATCCGAATGGTTTTAAAAAAACACCTACAGACATATAACTTCTCGTTGCCCTCTTCACCCCTTGAGGAAACATCAGGAGAAGTTTATCCACAAAGGGCAATGTTCACAATGTTGACATAACAGAAGCATCTCTATGAGAATACAATGAACAAAAAACAGTATTTACACTTTAAACTCTTTTTGAAAAAGCTACAAACTTTTGCCTTTAAAAAAATAACTGTGTGCAATACAGCATTTGCCTGTTATAGGATCTGACATTTAAAAATCCCCATGAAGCATCTTTAATTTATCAAGAAAGAAAGGAAAGAATTGTGCAGCTGAGGAGCTAAACATGGCCCCTTCTTGAAAATATATGAAAAATTCAAAACTAAAACTAAAAAAAGGGGGAGTAGGAAATGTCCTTATGGTCAATTTAAACCAAATTCCACTGAATTTCTTTCCTCCTCCAAATTTGTTCATTGCTGCAGAGAAAAATCACAGACTGGCTTACCCTTCAGAAAAACAACTTAGTAGAAAAAAACAACTACTTTTGAAAATACATCTTGGTTATTTTCCTAGATAGATACAGTGTTTCCTCAAAACACTGTTCAAACATGAGGATAGACACTCAATCTTAACCTGGTAGGACCCTACACAGGCTTGTCCCTGAGGCTTGGCTGCTATGAGAGGCTCCCAGGCCCTTAGAGAGTCTGGAAAGAGATGTAATACTTCTAGAAAGATCTTTTTGGTTTTCAAATATTACAGTGCAGATGACAAGGTCTAAAATAAGGGAAATAAAAACAGAACTTGGAGGTAACAGGAAAAGGGGTTCTATTTCCAAGTCTTTCTTCAGCTTTCTGAGAGGGAAAAAGAAAAGTTGTGGTTGTTTGTTTGTATATGCTTTTTGGGAGAGATATAAAATTATACTAGTGGTTATAAGGATGGGATCTGGTATCAAAAAAAAAAACCCCTATATTTGAATTTCAACTTCACCACTTACTAACTAGAAGGTTGCTAAGCTACTCTTTGTGTCAGTTTCCTCATCTGTAAAAGGAAGATAATGACCATTGTGAGAATTACATTAGTTAGTTAGCACAACGAATTTAAAATGGTGTCTGGTATATAATAAGCACCTAATAAATGCTAGCTGATACAATTGCACCGGAGAAATTCCAGGATCTAGGAAATAGTATGTGGTACATCATGACTAGTGAATAACTACCTGTGGAAGGCAGGAGAAGAGATGGCTGCAGGCATTACAAAAACTGGAAGGACATGCCAGAGATACAATTCATCTCATAGTTAGAACCAATATTAGATGATGACTTTGAGCTTGGGTAAAAATGCGAGGGAACAGGACTGTCTTGAAGCTGTAGTTCACAAATGACCCTTTCAGGAGACCTAAGAATGATCAAAGACTGTAGGGAATCCTTGAGGATTAGCAAATCCTCCTAGTTTAACTTCCTCTGAAGCACTTCCTTATTCTGGCTGTGAGCTCTGGTGGGGCTGTAGCTCACATGCACCACTCCTGGCCTGGCGAAAGCTAACTATATTGTGGGCTACACATTGGCTATGCCTCCAACACACTGCCAGTTGCACAGAGAATGCCCTCCACCTCGTATTGTGACAATGATTCTTTCAAAGCATTAAATCCTTAGAAACATCCACTTGGAAAGTAATTGGCAAGGTCATTGAGACAAGATAATAAAGGCCCATTATCCTATGTCTAGCATGACTTCACCCAAACCAACCCGAAGTTTCAAGTATTCCTTTGTGAATCATTTGGATAAGAAGGAGAGCATTATGCAAACATCTTTGTATACTTTTTACTTCATACCATCCTAGCCTGGATTTAGTCCCTAACTTCAGGAATATATCTCAGAAATTTGATAAGAGAAAGACTAAGCACCAGTAGTGGCCTCCTCTGTGTTTCTGTGGCAAATGCCAGCTTGCCAAGAAAGAACAGGTTATTTTATTTTACCACATGGAAAGATGATCACAGATTACAGATTGCTTCCCTCTGCCTGCAAATGTGCTTAATGCCTGTCCACCAAAGGAAAGGCCCTTCTGTTTTTAATGATTTCAAAATAACATTCCACAGCATCCCTTGGTAACTCATTCCAATATTTTATAGTTTCCTTCTTCTGGTAATTATATCCTCAAATATGTTCACATACATTAACTTATAATAATCCTGTGTAGTGGCCAAGAGAGGTGGCTCACGCCTGTAATCCCAGTACTTTGGGAGGCCAAGGCAGGCAGATCACGAGATCAGGAGTTCAAGACCAGCCTGGCCAACATAGTGAAACCCTGTCTCTACTAAAAATACAAAAAATTAGCTGGGCATTGTGGTGGGCACCTGTAATCTCAGCTACTCTGGAGGCTGAGGCAGGAGAATCGCTTGAACCTGGGAGGCAGAGGTTGCAGTGCGCTGAGATCGTTCCATTGCACTCCAGCCTGGGCGATAGTGTGAGACTCCGTCTCAAAAATTAAAATAAAATAAAATAATCCTGTGTAGCAAGGATTATACCTATTTTACAATTGAGGAAATGAAGAACCAAAGAGGGTAACTGACTTGCCAAGACTGCACAGCTAGTTAGTAGCAGAGCAAGAATAAGAACCTGATTTCTTGGCTATTATTAAAAAGTCAAAAAATAACAGATGCTAGTGAGGTTGCAGAGAAAAAGAAATGCTTATACATTGTTAGTGTGAGTGTAAATCAGTTCAGCCATTGTGGAAGACAGTGTGGCAATTCCTCAAAGACCTAAAGACAGAAATACCATTTGACCCAGGAATCCTATTACTAGGTATATACCCAAAGGAATATAAATCCTTCTATCATAAAGATACATGCACACATTATGTTCATTGCAGCACTATTCACAATAGCAAAGACATGGAATCAACCTAAATGCCCATCAATGGTAGACTGGATAAAGAAAATGTGGTACATATACACCACGGAGTACTATGCAGCCATAAAAAACAAGATCATGTCCTTTGCAGGGACATGGATTGAGCTGGAAGTCATTATCCTTAGCAAACTAACAGGAACAGAAAACCAAATACCACATGTTCTCACTTATAAGTGGGAGCTAAATGATGAAAACACATGGACACATAAAGGAGAACAACACACACTGGAGCCTATCAGAGGGTCGAGGGTGGGAGGAGGGAGAGGATCAGGAGAAACAACTAATGGATACGAGGCTAAGTGATAAAATAATCTGTAAAACAAACCCACCATGACATGGGTTTACCTATGTAACAAACCTGTACTTGTACCCTTGAACTTAAAATAAAAGTTAAAATTTTTTATTTAGTTTTTAAAAGAACCTGATTCTTCAGATTCTTGGCCTTCTTCAGACTCCTGGTCGGACTAATGATGCTCTGGGAACCTCCACATCACCAGCAGAATAAGAACCAGTGTTAAGATATCAGCAAGAACACAATATGTTTGTCTCTTGGTGTACAGGAGGATTGGTTCCAGGACCTTCCACAGATACTAAAACCCATGGATGCTTAAGTCCCTGATATGAAATGGTGTCATATTTGCATATAACCTATGCACATCCTCCCTCATATACCTTAAACCAGGGGTATCCAATTTTTTGGCTTCCCAGGGCCACACTGGAAGAATTATCTTGGGCCACAAATAAAATACACTAACACTAATGATAGCTGATGAGCTAAAGAAAACTGTGGAAAAAAATCTCATAACACTTTAAGAAAGTTTATGAATTTGTGTTGGGCCGTATTCAAAGCTGTCCTGGGCCACAGGTTGGACAAGCTTGCTTTAAACCATCCCTGGATAACTTATGATACCTTATACAATGTAAATACTATGTAAATAGTTTGTTTTACAATATTGGTTTAGGGAATAATGACAAGAATAAAAAGTCTGTACATGTTCAGTACAGATGCAATATTTTAAAAATATTTTTGATCCACAGTTGGTTGACTCCATGGATGCAGAACCCACAATACAGAGGGCTGACTTTATAGCCATGATAGTTTGCTTACCAAGTGGATCAAAGGCCAAAAGTCCCCTTGAGGACAACCATTTCATTATTGTTATCCCTACATACTATCGTTCCCAGAGTGTTCCTACAGTAGAAAGCCCTACTAAAAAGAAAAGATACAAAAAGCCTAGCTGAACATCAAAATCACCTTAAGATCATATGCTGATCCATGAAAATAAAAAATAAGACAAGAGTATGTGGTTTCCTGCTTTCTAACTTCTCTATTTTTACCTCTGAGATAGATACACTCAGAATAAATTGAAGAAAATGAGGCAGAAAAAAATTTCCTAATATCCTAAAAAAAATGCTTTACCCTTGGCCATGAACTTCCTTTCCCTTTGAGGATTTCATACCTCTACCTCTGAAAGTTTCTAAGGGAGCCAAAGGTTAGCATTTTAAACATGGGGAAAGAGTGAATCCCATTGCTTTATATGCTTGACACTCAGAAAAGCACATCAGCGTTACAACACAGTCCTCTGGCAAGAGCCCTCCCAATACTAAACCAGCATGCTGTTCAAGTGAAAAGATAAATGGAGTTTTCCTTATAGTATTTCTTACAATATTTCTTTTTTAATATTAGCTAGAGCCAGGGGAATCTGAAGGCAGGCTCACTCAATAGGAACAAAATTTCTCTCTCATTTCTTATGACTGATATTACCAAGGTTAAATATTTATGTCCTGAAACACACTTTTAATTATGGCCACTCCACCTTACTACCCTTGTTAAAGTCACCAATGACTTCTGCACTGCTAAATCCAATTATCAGCTCTCCGTCTCATCTTACTTGTCCTATAAGCAGCCTTTAACATGGCCAATCACTCCCCAAGTCCTCTTCTTCTTCATCTATAGTCGCTCTCTTGGTGATCTCATATGGGCTGCAAATAACACCTATAGGCAGATGACTCCCAAATTTATTTAGCCAGCTTAGGCCTTTCTCCAAAATCTCATACTTGTTTATCTACTTTCATTGCATTGATTCCTGTAAAATTCAACACAGTACATTCAAAACTAAATCATTGGTATTCTCTCCAAAACCTACTCCCTTACAGCCTTCCATCTCAGTAGATGGTAATTCTATCCTTCTAACTACTCAGGCCAAAAAATCCACAGTCAATCCACCAGGATATCCTGTTGGCTCTGCCACTAAAACATATCCACAATCTGATCACTTGTCATTGCGAGACACCATTACACTATTATCTACATCTCACCTTGATTACTTCAACAGCCTCCTGACAGGAGTCTCTTTTCTTTTCTTTTTTTTTTTTTTTTTTTTTTGAGATAGAGTCTCGCTCTGTCACCCAGGCTAGAGTACAGTGGCGTGATCTCAGCTCACCGCAACCTCCACCTCCCAGGTTCAAGCCATTCTCCTGCCTCAGCCTCCCAAGTAGCTGGGATTACAGGCACCCACCACCGTGCCCGGCTAATTTTGTTTTTGTTTTTGTTTTTTAGTAGAGACGGGGTTTCACCATGTTGGCCAGGCTGGTCTCCAACTCCTGACCTCGTGATCTGCCCACCTCCGCCTCCCAAAGTTCTGGGATTACAGGCGTGAGCCACCGCACGCAGCTACAGTCTCTTTTTCAACAGGACCGACAGTGATCCCTTTAAAATGGAAGTCAGATCATGCCACTCCTCCATTTAAAACCCTCTGATAACTGCATTCCCTTTAGCATAAAACCCAAATCCTTATAGTGGCTTCTATGGCCCTGCATAATATAATCTGCAACTTCATCTTCTATTTTTCTCTCTCCTGCTCTGTTCTAGCTGCTGTGGCCTGTCATTCCTCAAATTCACCAAGCACACTTCCTCTTTAGGTTCTTTATACTGGCTATTCTGCCTGGAATGGTCTTGACTCAAATATTGAAAGAGCTAAATCCCTCACCTTCTTCAATCTCTTTGCTTCTATCTTGCCTTCTCAATGAGTATTTCACTTACCACTTTTGTAAATTTTAACCTCCCCCTCCCAACTTGGCAGTCCTGAGTCTTCCTTATTCTGCTCTAACTTTATAATTTTTCTTAGAAACGTATCACTTTCTACACATATTGTATAGTTTACTTATGTATTATGATGATCATTTATTTTCTGGTCTTCCTCTCTAGAATGTAAGCTCCATGAAGGCAGGGATCTCTGTTTTGTGTAAGTGCAAGAGCAGTGTCTAGCACATAGAAGATATTCAGTAAATATTTGTTGACTTATAATTTGTAAGGACTAATAATTCCTTACATTTTTATAGCGTTTTATGCTTCTAGTGCTTTCACATGGCATCCCATTTAATCATCTTAATTACTATATGAGGTGGGTAGGGTAACACAGAATTTATCTCCATTTCACATTTAGGAAAATTAAAATCCAGAGTAGTAAAATGATCTACCCAAGAGCTATTCTACATAGCTGGAATGTGGTAAAACCGGAAACCTAGTTTTGCACCCTTTTTCTGTAGCCTCCAATATTATACTGCAAAGCCCGCAGTCCTTGAGGAAAGACCTTCCAGATTCTTTGTTAGGAAGGAGACATGCCCTGCTTGTGCCACTAACCCAGTGCCTTGAAGCTTAATGTGTTTCACCAGCAAATGCGAAGTCAATTAAGGACCTGAGCTTATGTGGTTATTCGCCTTGTGAATATGAGAGAAAATGATTCCCAAATGGCACTCTCTCCAAGAAAGAAAGAAAGCAACATTTGAATATCCCAGCTACTTAGTGGAATAAATTATTTGTTTCTTCCTAACTAGCTCTGCCTTCCTCTGGCATTACCCACTAACCCAAACAGTTCTCCAAAGCAATGTAATAGCATAAAGGGATAAGTGAGAGTCCAAAAAGGCATCTGCAACCTAACATATATCCCAGTGGCCTTTTCCACTGTGCCACCATCTAAGCCACTAACTGCCCATGTTGAAAGCTTTCCCCCATTGCCACTGGCACACGCAAAGAGTGGAGACTGTTCCTTTAAATGTACCACCAAACAGGAAGCTGGTGTTTACTTGGCAGGGGAAGAACAAGATACTTTCATGCTTGGCATACTGCTACCATTGGCATCTAACCCAGAAGCTGCTGCATTCTGCAGGGGTGGCAACTATTTTGTCCTCAGGATAACATAGTGGAAGATGCAGCTATATTTACATACAGGCTTTTTAATAGAGATGCCTGTCACCCCTGGTAAGCTCACAGGAGGCGACAGAAATGGCACAGTCAGAAAAAGGCAAGCCAAGTCCTCAGTACCTTCTGGCAATTGAATCCACAGTACCAGAGAGGGAGGCCTTGATCTCTTTCTCTGGCCCCCAGAATGTCATTATACCAGGGGTATATCCAGAAACCCTCTGAAGTATTACTGAGTAGACTGGGTTTGTCTTCAGTGTCCTTGTCAGAACTATCTTTTCCAAGATCACACCAAATCAAGTGGTTGAGGCTTGACTCTACTAAGTCAACTCTGCTGCAAGGCTCAACAAATATCCCATAATGAAACAGCATGCAACAATTCAATAAATAAACCTCAGGCTGAAAAAAAGAAGTGTCAATGCAAGCATAATCTACCAAACACTTAACAGATTTTAGATAATACATGGATGCAGACATCACTGAAACATGAAGAAACATACAACAACCTTGGCTACATGGGTATGTACTGAAGTATCTGACACTGAGGAAGTAGGAAGGATGGAAGAAAAAACATTATTTTATTTTATTGACAGAGTTTCACTCTTGTCGCCCAGGCTGGAGTGCAATGGCATGATCTTGGCTCACTGCAACCTCCGTCTCCCGGGTTCAAGCGATTCTCCTGCCTCAGCCTCCTGAGTAGCTGGGATTACAGGCGCCCGCCACCATGCCCAACTATTTTTTGTATTTTTAGTAGAGACAGGGTGTCACCGTGTTGGCCAGGCTTGTCTCAAACCCCTGACCTCAGGTGATCCACCCGTCTCGGCCTCCCAAAGTGCTGGGATTACAGGTGTGAGCTACCACGCCCGGCAGAAAAAAAACATTATTTTTAAGGGGAATATTGGCTTTGGAGGCAGAGAAACCAAGGTTCAAGTCTAAAAGTTTTCTTGCCTTAGATCACTTAAGCTCAATATGACTCACTTTCCTGATCAGAAATAAGGATGATGACAATAAACAAGTATTAATTTTGTGATGTAGACAATGTTTAATTATGGGGAGATGCCCTATTGATTTAGTTTTTAAAAAAGTGTGGCTTTTGAGTTTAAACATAGATTCAAACTGCATTTCTGATACTAATTGTATGGCATTGCAGAAGGTACTTATTCTCTCTAAACCTGAGTTTATTCATTTATATTTTGAGGATGATGTTGACACCTATCTCAAGTGGATGCTATAATAATCAAACAAGATAATGTTATGAATGTGTTTTATAAGCCATGAACTCCAAGACAAAGAAAAGTTTTGTTTTTTTTTTAAAAAAAACCCTTTGATTAGAGTGGCCAACCAATCTGATTTTCCAGGAATAAGGGGTTTTCCAAGACCCAGAGTTTTCAATGCTAAATATAGAAAATCTTAGGAAAACCAGGATGAGTTGGGCACTCTAGTCTTGACTAACCTTTAATTAGGCCAATGTCCTCACTAGACCTTAACTGAGATGACTAGGCCTTAACTAGATTTAGGCCTTGGCTCTGCCTTAACTAGACTCTTACTAGGACTTAACTAAGCTTAGCCCTTTCCAGACCTAACTGGGTTAAATAGGCCTTAAATAGGCCCAGGCCCTTGCTACACATTAAATTAGAAATGAATAGGCCTCCTCTAGACTTAGGTCCTGGCAATGCCTTATCTAGACTGATTAGATATTAACTAGGCATAGTCCCTGGCTAACTTAACTGGGCTGTGGCTAGGACTTAACTAGGCATAAGCCCTGGCTCCACCTTCACTGAGTTGACTAGGCTTTAACAAGGCTTAAGGCCTGCATTTGCCTTAACTAGACTCTGGCTAAGCTTTAACTAGGCTTTGGCCCTGGATAGGCCTTAACTGGGCTGGCTAGATCTTAACTAGGATGACTAGGCCCTAAGTAGGCTCAAACTCTGGCTAGAACTTAACTAAAGTCTGACCGCAGCTTTTCTAGGCTTAGACCTTGACTAGGCCTTAACTGCGTCCAGGTTATACCTTATGTCTCCTCTAGACTTATGCCCTAGATAGGCCTTAACCATGCTTTGACTAGGGCTTAAGTAGGCTTATCCCCTGGATAGGCTATAACTGAGCTGACTAAGTCTTAACTAATATTGGCCCTCACTAGGCTTTAACTGGGCTGACGAGGCCTTAATTGTGTTAACTAGCTCTTAACTAGTCTCAGGCCTTTGCTATACTTTAACTAGACTCTGACTAGGCCTTATCTAAACTTAGGTTATGACTAGACCTTACCCAGGCTTAGTCCTTGGCTAGGCTTCAACTGGCTTCTGACTAAACATTAACTGGGCTTTGGCCCTGGTTAGGCCTTAACTAGGATGGCTAGGTTTAAACTGGGCTCAGGCCATTGCTACACTTTAACTACATTTTGATGAGGCCTTAACCAAGATGGCTAGCCTTTAATTAGGCTGGGCCCTGGGTATACCTTTAAAAGACTCTGTTTACGCCTTAATAAGCTAGGGCCTGGCACTACCTTAACTAGTTTCTGATTAAATACTTAAGTAGATTTAGGCCTTAACTGGGCTCTGACTAGGCCCCTAACTAGCTCTGACTAAATATAAACTAGGCTTAGGACATGAATAGTCCTTAAAAATACTCTGATAATACCTTAACCAAGTCAATTAGCTTTTAATTAGGCTTACGCTGTGGCTATACCTTAATAAAACTCTAGCCAAGCCTTAAATAAATGTAAGCCCTGGCTGTACTTTAACTACTTTCTGCCTAATACTTAACTAGACTTAGGCCTTACCTAGGCTCTGACTTCACATTAATTAGGCTTAAGCCCTGAGTAGGCCTTAACTGGGCTCTAACAAAGTCTAATCTAGTGTTAGGTAATGGCTAGGCCATAACTGGGCTTTGACTCACACTTAACTAGGCTGAAGCCCTGCCTATACCTTGATTAGGCTTCATTACATCTTAACTAGGCTTAGGTCCTGGCCAAGTCTTAACTAAGTTCTGATTAGGACTAAACTATATTTATGACCTTGCTAGGACTTAAGTAGACTAGGACTACAACATAATTAGGCATAGGCCCTGGCTAGGGCTTAACCTGGCTCTGACTAGACCTAAATTAGGCTTAGGCCCTGGCTAGGGCTGAACTGGCTTCTGACTAGGCCTAACCTAAGTTTAGGCATTGGTTATGCTTTAACAATGCACCGATGAGGTCTTAAGCAAGCTAGCTAGCTTTTAACTAGGCTTAGTCCTTGGCTATACTTTATCAAAATTCTGACAGGCTCTTAACTATGGTTAGGCCCTGGCTAGGCTTTAACTGGCTTAACTATACCTGAATTAGGCTTAAGCTCTAGCTAGGTCTTAACTGGGCTAACTAGGCCTTAACTAGGCTAAGGCTTTGACTCAGTCTTAACTAAGTTCTGACTAGGACTAAACTATACTTATGACCTTGCTAGGACTTAAGTAGACTAGGACTGGAACTTAACTAGGTTTAGACTCTGGCTAGGGCTTAACTGGGCTGACTAGTCATTAACTAGGCATTGGCCCTGAATAGGTGGTCCCAGTTGGGCTGACTAGAACTTAACTAGGCTCTGACTAGACCTAAATTAGGCTTAGGCCTTGCCTAGGGCTGAATTGGGTTCTAACTGGACCAAAACTAGACTTGGGCACCAACTATGCTTTAACAATATCCTAATGAGGTATGAACCAAGCTACAGATTTAACTATGCAATCTAGACCAGAAGTAGGCTTAGGCTGTGACTAGGTCTTTTTTT
>NW_026652282.1:93744850-93746048 GCF_009828535.3 Hylobates moloch | reverse complement strand
GGGATTACAGGAGCGTGCCACCACGCCTGGCTAATTTTTGTATTTTTGGTAGAGACGGGGTTTCACCATGCTAGTCAGGCTGATCTTGAACTCCTGACCTCAGGTGACTCTCCTGCCTCGGCCTCCCAAAGTGTTGGGATTACAGGCATGAGCCACTGCACCCAGCCGGCTCTGACTAGGTCTTAATTGGGCTGACTAGGACTTAACTAGACTTAGGCTCTGTCTCCACCTAACTGATTTCTGAGTAGGCCTTAAGTGGGCTTAGCCCCTGGTGAAATTGTAACCAAGCTGCCTTGGCATTAATTGGGCTGAGCAAGCCTTAACTAGGCTTTGGTCTTGGCCAAGTCCATGGCTAGAGCTTAACTATGCTTAAGCCTCAGGTAAGCCTTATCTAAGCTGAGGTGCTGGCTAGGCCTTAACCAGACCTTGGCCTCGGCCTTGTCTTGATTAAGCTGTCATCAGGCCTTGGCTAAATTGCAGCTACTCTTTCGTAAGGATCACCTCAATAATATACTACCTCTAGCCCTCAGCTCCTCCAGTTTGTATCTGCCATTGCCTCAGTTATCCTGCAGTTTCAGGCCGTACTCTGGGTCATAAAGAAGTCAGAGACAGGACCCCTACCTTACCATACTGCAACAGGAAACAGACTGCTTGTAGGCTCTTTGCAGCCAGATGTACTTACAGTATAAAACAGGAAGCAACCCCTGAATTGACACTCCCAAGAAACCAGGGGGATACTCTTTTATATAACACTCCACCCAGAATTATATTTTTATTTCAGCCAATGAGAATGGTCTGTAAAACTTCTTCTAGGACACCGACATTTTGTAATAAGTTTGTAACAAACTTAAAACATAACATAGCATTCCTAAGTACAGTACAGCAGGTGACACTACGGCTTTTGCCCATAATGTGCAATTGGCAGTTTAGAAGAGAGATCTTCTTACCCACCTTACCACACTACAACAGGAAACAGACTGCTTGTAGTCTCTTTGCAACCAGATGTACTTATAGGACAAAACAGGAAGCAACCCCTGAATTGACACCCTCAAGAAACCAGGGCGGCCGGGCGCGGTGGCTCACGCTTGTAATCCCAGCACTTTGGGAGGCCGAGGCGGGCGGATCACGAGGTCAGGAGATCGAGACCATGATGAAACCCCGTCTCTACTAAAAATACAAAAAATTAGCCGGGCCTGGT
>NW_026652282.1:93648124-93744750 GCF_009828535.3 Hylobates moloch | reverse complement strand
CTCAAAAAAAAAAAAAAAAAAAGAAACCAGGGAACACTCTTGTATGTAACACCCTACCCAGAAGTATATTTCTATCTCAGCCAATAAAAATGGGTCTGTACAACTGTTTCCAGGACACCAGCATTTTGTAACAAGTCTGTAACAAACTTAGAACATAGCATTCCTCAGTACGGGAGGAGATTCTACTGCTTTTGCCCTTGATGTGCAATTGGCAGTTTACTTACCTTACCACACTGCGACAGGAAACAGACTGTTTATAGGCCCTTTGCAACCAGATGTATTTATAGTATAAAACAGCAAGCAAATCCTGAATTGACACCCCCAAGAAACCAGGGGATACTCATGTATGTAACACTCCACCTGGGAGTATATTTTTATTTCTGCCAATCAAAATGGTCTGTGCAACTTCTTCTAGGACACTGACATTTGGTAACAAATTTGTAACAAACTTAAAACATAGTGGGCCAGGCCCAGTGGCTCACGCCTGTAATCTCAACACTTTGGGAGGCCAAGGCGGGTGGATTATGAGATCAAGGGATTGAAACCATCCTGGCCAACGTGGTGAAACCCCGTCTCTACTAAAAATACAAAAAGTTAGCTGGGCGTGGTGGTGCGTGCCTGTAATCCCAGCTACTCAGGAAGCTGAGGCAGGAGAATCGCTTGAACCCAGTGGAGGTTATAGTGAGCAGAGATTGTGCCACTGCACTCCAGCCTGGCGACAGAGTGAGATTCTGTCTCAAAAATAAAATAAAATAAGATAACATAAGATAAATAAAATAAAATAAGAAAACCACAAAACAACAGCAACAACAAAAAAACATAGCATTCCTAAGTACAGTACAGGAGGCGAATCTACAGGTTTTGCCCACAATGTGCAATTGGCATTTTAGAAGAGAGATCACCAATGCACTAGAATTGCAGTAACGGGAGTGTAAGCTTCACCAAGCTGAACTTTGAGCATTTGTAGGACCTATGAACTCTCCACAGTTAGTTATCAGTTCCATTGTGAGGAAGTAGCCAGTCTGATCTATACTGGCTTGGGCTGCTATAGGATACTGAAATACTTGGTTAATGACCCAACAACAGGATGATAAATCCAGACCAGAGCATAGGTAGCCATTCCTGTCTATTAGCTTCATGGATTCCTAGTGATGAAAGACTGGTAATTGGTTCTAACCTTAGCTATATTATTTAGTTTGGGAGCATGTATTTGTATATACATACACCTCGTAGTAAAATGCATTTGATTCATTGCACATTGGGAGTTCACTTTGGCACAACTAATCATTTTTGTCATCTGTACCAAGTTCTAAGTTAAACTTATATAGGCCTGTACAGTCCTATTAACTTTTTCAAGTACACAGTGACTTAGGTATCAGTCCTGCATGGACTAACTGAAGTTTGTAGGTACTATGCAGAGCAAAGCAGGTAAGCAGCTCTGTTCACAGGACAGTGCCCTGACAGGGTCTGTGGCTGCGGGATGTAACCAGTCTTTACATTAAGCTATGTATAGCAGTATGTCAAAAGAACTGATCGGGGCACCAGAACTGGAAAGTTAATACATTCATTCATTCATCCCACAAATATTTATTAATCACCTACTGTGTGCCAGATATTATCCTGAGACTGGGAATATGATGGCAAGCACATATAGCCACAACCCTTAACCTAATGGAGTTTTCATTCTACAAACAAAATCAGGAGACGATCTGCACAGCCATGAGTTGAAGCCTAGGTTAAAACAATCTGTATGCTACAGGGCAAGGTCTGATGTGATAGGCAAAGCCTACAATGACAGAATAGCTGTAGGAAAATAGCCATGTGGTTAAAAAAAAAAAAAAAAAGCAGCAACAAATGAATATAATCTTCATTTTAAAAATATGAAAACAGAGATGTTTCCTAACATCACCACCACCACTACCACGTCATTCTGAGAAAGTCATTTATATTTTTTGGTCTTCAGTTCTTCCTTCTATAAAGTGGAATCACTTACCCATTTGAAAAAAAAAATGAAGAGAAACTTGACTAGATAAGTAAATCCTAAACCACACTAACACCATGGATAAGAGCCACAGGCTTTAGAGTTGAACAGATGGGGGCTTGAATCTCAGCTCTTGTCACCTTGTAGCTATACGCCCCTGGCATGATTTAACCTGAATGAGCCTCATATTTCTTTCTCTGTAAAAAAAGGATAGATACTAATCATGCCTATCTTGGGCTGTCATGGGGACAACACCTGAGAAAACATGGAAAATGCTTACTGCAATAAATTGCCATGCTCTGTTAAGAAACAGGAAGAATGAGCTATGCCTTGCACAACCTCGATTCTTTTTATTTGGATGCATCACTCTTTAGTGTCTTAAGAGTATTTAGGAGGTACTTGATAAAGATGTGCTGACTGGTTTATTGGACTTCACCATAGGGCAGTAAGAAGATTCAAGGGCAATAGCAAGGATCAAAGCCTGGAAAAGGTGAGAGATCAGGGATTTTCCTTATTCTCACTCCTAGTCCAGCTTAACCCACATCCATTCATTCCCTGTGACCATAACAAATAAACATCTTCCTGGGACCACAGGCCCCATTGGGATGATACATAAAGTCTCAGGAAGACATTTCAAGTTCAACCTGAGGAACGAGAGTCAACGTCTCCTGAGTTCTCTGCTCTGAATGAGCACTGAAACCTTCTCTACCTTTCTTTTACAACTCTCTCTCTTTTTCTGATGTCTCTATTCTCTGGCCAGTCTCTGAGGAGGCTACCAGCAGAGTTACAATCTAATATTGGAAAGATGCTTTGAAAAGAATAAGTATTATTAACTATTAGTTGCACTGTATGAACAAATTCATAAATACTTCCCTTATTGTTGCAGAAACATCACACACTGCTGCTGTAACTAGACCTCTTTCTAGCTTAACTTTGATATTCCGGATCATAAGGGAAGTATGTTGGCATTGTTTCAGTACTTGCTGTTTAAGTGCAAGTACGGAGCCATTCACTCACTCCGGGGAGAAGCAAAGAAAAGAATGACTTTAAGGGTCTCAAAACTGAAAACAAATAACCAAGAAGGTTATACATGTCTTTCTGTAGGCTGTGAACTGGGTAATAGTGTTTCTCACTCAAGGAAGACTTTGGATTGCCCCTGCTGAAGGACAAAGGGATAAACAGACTAGGCCCAGATCACTGAAAGCAGTTGTTCTCAGGGCTGATTTCCCTCCCCACCACCCCTCCACCCACCCGTCTGCCCATTGGGAGCATTTGGCAATGTCTGGAGAGGCTTTTGGTTATCACAATTGAGGGTAGGTGCCATTGTCAATTAGTGGGTAGAGGCTGGGGAAATACTAAACACCCTACAGTACACAGAACAGTCTCCAAGAATAAAGAATTATACAGCCCCCAAAGCCAATAGTGTTCAAGTTAAGAAAATCTGACCTGAAGAATCTTTCCATCCTAACAACCAGCAAATATTTCTGAAGGTCTTTCTTGTGGGCACTGTGGTTTACCAAATAAGCCATAGTCTCTGCCCTAAAGAAGCTTAGAGTCTAACAGGGAGATCAGCCAATCACACTGAAGCAATCAGGAAATAATGAAGTATATTACTTAGTTTTTTTTTTTTTCTTTTTTTTTTCTACACAGTGTGGTCTAGCCTCTGGATATTATAGGAGCATTTTTAAATTTTATTTTATTTTTAATTGACATAATTGTATTTATTTATGGAATACAATGTGATATTTTGATATATGTTTACATTATAGAAGGGGAAGAACAGCAGGCATATGAAGTTCAGGAAAACTTCCAAGAAGAGTTGGATCTTGAGCTGATGTTTGAAGGAGGCTACTACTTTTTCCCTTCTCTTCACTGCTGGCAGAAAGATGAATCTAAGCTTGCTGCCCATACTTCTTTACTTCCCACTCTCTATCAGTATCTTGTAATCTGATTTCAGGACTCCATAGAAAATTATTTTTCTTAATCACCAGAACCTATCACCTATCCTCAAATATTAATCTACATCAACCCTCATCTTTTAAAAATTTCCTTCTTTATTGACTTCTATGACATCATCATTGTGTTCTGGTCCACTTTTGACCTCTCGTGGCTCAGCCTCAGGTTTCTTTTTACAGCCAACTTACATAGGTAGGTGTGCCACCACCTCCAGCCTGCTGCCTTTTTCTCTCTCACCATTTCCTCTTAATTATTTTATTCATTCATTTATGTCCCTTCTCATTCCACAAAGGATTTGCGGTAGTTACAATCTCATGCTATGCATTTTTCCTTAATTATTATACCAACTCCTGTGGTTTCACCCATCATCTCTATATAGGCAACTCCCCAAGCTGTGCCTCTGACTCTGACTCTGATGTCCTTCCTACACACCACACTACCTGCCTGATCACCTGCTGAACACCATCCATATATACCTCAAATCCAACATATCCTAAACTTGAGGTTTACCCAGGACCTAGTTTTAGCACTGAAAGTTCCGTGTCCTCGGAATTCCCTCAACCCCAAGCAAACCAGGACAGTAAGTCACCACAACTAAAATGAACTCAACAGTGTCTGTTCCAAACCCAGGCTTCCTCATGAGCTCCTAATTCCTCTCCATCATTTTGTAGCAGAGATATCCTCCTTCTGCATAAACCTCAACTCCTCTTTGCCTTCCACCTACTCATGCAACTGATTGCTAGACATTGTCAATTTTATCTCCAAAATATCTTCTTTAACGTCACTTCTTTTCAACTTCCACTGCTCTAATTCAGGTCTTTATTACCTCTAACCTATACAATTACAGTAGACTCCTAATCAGTCCCCCTGCCTCCAGCCATGCTATCATCCTACTCCCATCCCTTTTGCCAATTCATCTTCCAAACTGCAAAGACTGATCATTCTGAAACACAAATGTGATCATATATAGATAGTACTCTTCTAATCAATATTGAAGTTTTACAGAATGAACTCCGAGAACAGCATTAAACTCAGGCTCCCAGGCATTTGAACATGATGACTACACAATATGACACCTAAGAAATGTTATGAATGACTAAAATACACGGAGTATTAATATGAGCTCTAAGTGAAAGGGAAAATCAAAACAAAACAAAAACCACCACCATATCCTTGAGAAGCCAGGAACTGAGTTTGTCGGTTCCAGTTTTGCATCTTTTCATTTCTTCAGAGAAGTATATGATAACCACAGTTAAGGAAAGTAAATATCGCCAGAGAATTCTGGGTGGTAGACACTCATTAAAGCCTTGATATTCACATGAAACAGAATCATCTAGAAGTCATATTATGCAGAAACTAAACTTGAGAGAGAATTCACTTGTTCCCTCAGGGCGTTAGGTCTTAACTGATCTGTGGCCCTACTCCCTAATTACCTCTGCTGCAAGAGCCATAGGCTTTCCATCTCAGACTGGCAAGGAAAAAGAGAATTTACATGAATGATGTTTATATCAGTGACAGGAAATATGTATCCCACTTGAATAAGGGGTACGGCGTGCCCAATATAGATTATGAAAAATGAAAAACTGCCAGGAGAAGAAGGCAATTGCTTTCCCTAGAGGAGACAGAGCTCATCCTTTCCTCTCTCAGGAAAACTTATCTATCCTCTGTCTCCTCTCACAGACTTGCAAGTGGTAAATTGTTTATGAAGCAACTCACCTTAGGAGTCAGGGGCTGACCTTCACAGAGATATTAGAAAAAGATGGCTACCAGAAACATCAGAGCCGTAATCCAAAGGCTTACCTCTCTAATGGTAGGAATTTTCATCACATGGTAGGTAACCTCCTCTTCCGTCTACATAATTAAGAGATATAGCTCCCACCCTCTTCAGGAACCTCTTCCAACTATGGTCCTGCAGTTTTTGTTTGCCACATTTGTTTTTTCTAGTTTTTTTTTTTTCCTCCCTAGCTTAATAGGACATTGAAACATTGTTGTGTTTCATTTATCTCCCAAAGACCTTGCCTCTGAAATTTATTATCCTTTCATTTTAGGTACTTCCCAGTCAGAAACACACATGCACACACACACATACACACACACAAACACACACACACACCACAAACAAAAACACATCCCTTCTTTGTTTAATAGCACCAACACCCTCCCTCTCCCTTAACCTGGGAGATGTGAACAGCCATGGTTGCTATCCTAAAGGAGTTGAGGATCTAATCAGAGGCATCAACCAAGCCCGACTAAGAACAAAGAAGTATATCTGACAGTCATTATTTTTTTCTACAGTTGCTGCAGGAACTAGGAGAATGGGGAGGTCAGCATAAACTGCAATCTTTAAGAAAACATCACATTAATCAAAGAAGGGAATCAGAGTCCATTGAATTGCAACACAAGAGAAGGATTTTGAAGACACCAAAAAAAAAAAAAAAAAAAAGAAAGAAAGAAAAAAGAAAAACATCACAGAACTGGGGACTTTCTTCCCAGGCCCTACACATACACACTTCATTGTGGTCATATATGGTTCTGGCTTAAAGCTTTTAATGGCTTATGCTAGAGTGAATCCCCTGCTGTCAGTCCCCCTCCAGGCCGAAACCACCCTGTTCACTGCCCTGTCCTGCTAATCCTCATACTTCTACCTCCTGCCCTAAACTTCAGTCTTTTCTTCAACAACTCAAGGCACTAGAAATGTCATCAAGAATAAGAAACAAACAAATACAGGTATTTGGTATTTAAGTGAACATTCACTATGTGCCAGGCACACAGCCATATTCTATCTGTTCTCATTACTGCTCCAAGTAATTTAACTACCACTTTTAAGAGTTTACTATGTGCCAGGCAACCAGACCTGTGCTAAGAACCTTTCATGCATAGTAGCTCATCTAATCCTCACAGCTACCCTGTAAGCAGTATTATTATTCTCATTTTACAGAGGAGGATATGGAAGCACAGAGAAGTAAAAGGACTTGTCCAAAGGCATACTATTAATAAATGGCAACGCCAGAGTCGGACCTCACGTCTGTCTTACTCCAATGCCTACATACCAGAGACTGTGTAGTATTATGGTTACAGCAGGGCCCAGAACTCTTTCTATAGAGGTCCCATAGCAAATATTTTAGACACTGTTGACCTTATGGTCTCTGTTGTAATTACTCAACTCTGCATAAAAGCAACCACAGGTAATACATAAACAAATGAATGTGGCTGTATTCCCATAAAACTTCATTTATAAAAGCAGGCAATGGGCTAGATTTAGCCCAGAGGCTACAGTCTGATGACCCCAAGTTAGAGCACTAGTGGTGTACTCAGATAGACCTGGGTTCAAAACCTGGCTCTCACCACTTACTAGACAAAACATTTAGTCTCTCTGTGTCTCAGTTTCTTCATCGGTAGAACAGCAACAATACCACCCTCATAGAGTCATCATGAGGATTAAGGATTAAAGGCATGCCTGGCACATAGTCAACTTCTCAGAAAGTCATTATTATTAAAAGCCCACCACATGCTAGAAGGAAGGAGAAAGGAAGGAAGGAAGGTCCCTAGAAGGAAGGAGAAAGGACATGGATTAGAATAATTACAACTCTCTTTAAAATCAAGCTACCAGGGCCCCTACGGTCTTGATACTCCACAGAAATAATTACTCTCTCGGGATTCCAGCTAATTTGATTTTCCCTTCAACTACATGAACCATGTTCTCTTGTGAGTTTAGTTTCCTGTTTCAGTCATTAGCAAGAAAGTCTCTTGACTTCATTATAGCTTTTGTCAGACACTGGGAACCCTATCATGGTAGAACAGGAATCTGATTTTGTTATTATCTGTTAGGTGTTCCCTTCAGGAATGAGATTCTGACCACTGAAGTCATGCCTGTGTCCCAAGTACTTGGCATGGGGCCTGGCACAGAGTAGATGCTCAGTGAATGTTGCTGGCTTAATTGAGCTGGCTACATTTGGGGTGGTCTTCCCTGGAAACAGATGGAAAATGACTTCTTAAAAGCCCTCCAAGCATTAAGGATCCTTCCTTTCTCTACCAGAGAAAGACAGAGTGTGTGGCGAGGGCAAGAAAGGTGTAGGAGTGTGGTGGATGGTTGGAGGGGCAGGGAAGAACAGGACACACTGTTCCTGGTTACATTAAGCACACAGGAGCCAAGATGCATTCGTGTCTTTAGGCCATGTTCCTGAATAATCACCTGGTAAAAGCCATTTTGAGCAAGTTTTTTTGCTATTTTATTTCAAATTTTATGTATTTATTTATTTAAAGACGAAATTTTGCTCTTGTTGCCCAGGCTGGAGTGCAATGGTGCGATCTCGGCTCACTGCAACCTCCACCTCCCGGGTTCAAGCAATTCTCCTGTCTCAGCCTCCCTAGTAGCTGGGATTACAGGCGCTCACCACCACGCCCAGCTAATGTTTTATATTTTTAGTAGAGATGGGGTTTCACTATGTTGGCCAGGCTGCTCTCGAACTCCTGACCTCAGGTAATCCACCCGCCTTAGCCTCCCAAAGTGCTGGGATTAAAGACATGAGCCACCACACCCAGCTTCGAATTTTATTAAAGGGCACACGTGTAGGTTTGTTACATGGGTAAATTGCTCAGTGCTGAGGCTAGGGGTCTCAATGATCCCATCACCCAGGCAGTAAACATAATACCTAACAGGTGGTCCTTCAGCCTAAGCCCCCATTTCTCCCCTATCTAGTGATTCCCAGTGTCTGTTGTTCCCATCTTTACATTAATGTGTATTCAATGTTTAGCTCCCACTCATAAGTGAGAACATGTGGTATTTGGTTTTCTGTTCCTGCATTAGTTTGCTTAGGAATCACCTCCAGCTCCATCCATGTTGCTGCAAAGGACATTTCATTCATCTTTATGGCAAAGTATTTTATGGTGTCTATGTATCACATTTTCTTTATCCAATCCACTGCTGATGGGCACTTGGGTTGATTCCATGTCTTTGCTATTGTGAACAGCACTGCAATTAATATGCAGGTATAGGTATCTTTTTGATAGAATGAATTATTTTCCTTTGGGTATACAACCAGTAGTGGGATTGCTTGGTCAAATGGTAGCTCTATTTTATGTTCTTTAAGAAATCTCCAAACTGCTTTCCACAGTGGCTGAACTAATTTGCATTCCCACCAACAGTGTATGTCTTCCCTTCTCTCCACAGTCTCACCAACATCTGTTGCTTTTTGACTTTTTAATAATCGCCATTCTGACTGGTATGAGATGGTATTTCATTGTGGCTTTGATTTGCATTTCTCTGATGATTAGTGATGTTGAGCATTTTTTTCATATGTTTATTGGCCACTCGTATGTCTTCTTTTGAGAAGTGTCTGCTCATGTCCTCTGAATGTTAAGTTTTTTGCTTTGAATCAAAACCATGCTTAGGCAATCTTCCATCTCAGCTTTGAAAAATACCCTGAGATACCTCAACTTGTCAGTCAGCCCTGAAAAAGCCATACTTCCTGCAATCCTGACTTGCCAATCTTTCTCAATGAAAAATTCTCTCTTTTATCTACCAAGTTGTCTCCAACCCTCTAAAATGTGTCTTGTATAACAATTCAGTTTGTTCACTCTGGAATTTGTTAGACTTATTTATCGGATCTGACTATACAATGAGGACCATACTGACTGCAATTGGATGTATTTCTCCAACACGTTATTCCTCCCCTACCTCACCATCCCTACCGCCTACTACCACCACTATCAGTCTCCTTTCCAGAATTCTAAGCCAGTAATTGGCATGACAGAACATACCCTCAAAACATTCAGAGGAACAAATAATGGAAACAGTGCTGATGCATGCAAACTCTGTCTAGGCATGAACTAGGTATTCTAGTTCATTCTGTGTTGCTAATAAAAAATATTTGAGACTGGGTTATTTATAAAGAATAGAGGTTTACTTAGCTCACAGTTCTGCAGGCTGAGAAGTTCAAGGGCATGGCCCTGGTTTCTGGAGAGGGCATTTGTGCTGTGTCACAACATGGCAGAGAAGGTCAAAGTGAAAGCAGACAGGTGTGAAGAAAGGAGAGCCTGAGGGGCATCCTGGCCTTATTACAACTCACTCTCAAAGAAACAAATCCATCCCTGCAAGAACTAATACGGTCTTACAGGAATGAGAGCTCACTCCTGCAAGAACAGCCATTCATGAGGGATACACCCTCATGACCCAAACACCTTTCACTAGGCCCTACCTCCCAACACCACCACACTGGGGATCAAATTCAAAATTAGTTTTAGTGGGGACAAACAAACCATGTCCAAACCATAGCACATAGAGTGTGTCAAATCACATATACAGTCACTTCAAGACTACATATCCAGAAGTGACAATTGTACATCTCGTAAGTCATAATGATGAAAAGAACTAACATTTATTGAGTGCTTTCTTGTTTAATTCCTATAGTAATTCATGATGAAAAATAATAACACTGGCTTCCTAGTTGCCAGGCATTTAATTAACTCTCTTAATCCTCATAATGACCTCATGACATGAGTTACTATTGTAATCCTCATTTTGCTGATGAGGAAACTGAGGGCTGGAAAGGTTAAGTAACTTGCCCAAGGTAATCCAGCCAGGGAGTGGTGGGGCTGGAATGTGAACTCCAGGTCAGTCTGTCTGACTGCAGAGACCAATCTCCTAACCCTACCACACTACCTTATTAGAAACATCTTTGAGCATGCAGCCCACATTATCCTGTTATGATAAAAAAAATACATGAAAATGCCTGCTTCCATCTATTTGGTGTTGAGAATGTTTCAAAGCACTTTCCCATCCCTGATGCATTTGATCTTCACAACAGTCCTGTGAGGAAGACAGGCATAGGCAACACCACCATTACACAGATAAAGACCAAACACAAAAGCTTGCCCCAAGTCCCACTCCACAAATGAGAGACCAAGCCAGAGTCAGAGTTCAATGTACAGTATACATTTTCAAAATGCGTTCTTTGGGCCGGGCGCGGTGGCTCACGCTTGTAATCCCAGCACTTTGGGAGGCCGAGGCGGGCGAATCACGAGGTCAGGAGATCGAGACCACAGTGAAACCCCGTCTCTACTAAAAAAATACAAAAAAATTAGCCGGGCGTGGTGGCGGGCGCCTGTAGTCCCAGCTACTCGGAGAGGCTGAGGCAGGAGAATGGCGTGAACCCGGGAGGCGGAGCTTGCAGTGAGCCGAGATTGCGCCACTGCACTCCAGCTTGGGCAACAGAGCGAGCCTCCGTCTCAAAAAAAAAAAAAAAAATGTGTTCTTTGGTATAGCTAGGGATTAAGTCTCCTCCACCTCCTTCATTCTGATTTCATCCTGAAGATTTGAAAGGAAGTGGGCAGCCCACAGCAGGTCATTAAACCCTCCAGCCAAGCTTTCCTATAAATGTAAAAACTACTTGAGTATACCTCACTTTGTCTTCCACATACCCCAACCCTTCAGGATCTGCAGTACCTGACCACATCCTGTGTCTTGAAAGAAAAAAAAAGGAGGGACCTTGACCCTTAAAAACTGGATACACCGAAGGTATGAACACATCTCATTGTGGATTTCTCAGTTTAAAAACATTTATTGGACAATTACAGGTCCAAAATTCCAAAACCCACCTGGCAGGTGAGTAATACTCACCTGGCAGGGGAAATACCATGATCACCAAGCCCACCAAGTTCTGAAAACCCAAAGTTTTTAAAAATAAATTCCCTATCAAACCTCTCATATGGTGGCAAAACCTGATATGCACTGATGGGAGGCAATTTATGGTGTTTATTTATCCCATTGCGTCTAAGCATTCCCAGGTTTCACTGCTGAAAATTTATTGTGTTTGATTATACTAGAGTTGCCAGGTAAAACATAGGACACAGTTAAATTTAAATTTCAGATACATAATGAATAAAGTTTTTGTATAAGCATGTCCCAAAATTATAAGGGGCATTTAGTTATACTAAAACATTTTTTGCTATTTAGCTGAAATTCAAATTTAATTGGGCATCCTGTATTTTTATTTGCTAAATTTTGGAACTCTAATTATGGGTGCTGCCTGAAACCTCACTGGGAGTGTTATCTAATATATGGCATAGACAGCATATTACTGTTCTAAAATCTGACAAATTTAGAATTCCAAAACAAATCTGGCCCCAAGAGTTTTGAAAAAGGGATTGTGGACCACTGGACCTATAGCATCCTCCCAGCACTGGGCTTGGTACTTCATGGGGACTCAGCTCCCAAAACGCAACAACCTCTCAAAGAATTATCCCATCACAATGCCTTGCCTCTTGAGCTTTCATTAGATTTCCCCTCTGCTGTCTTTCATAGGTCATTAGCATGCTTTCTGCTTTGATGTATTTATTCTTCAAGGTATGTCCCCTAAACTAGTAGGACTGCAACCCACAGCTGACCTAACCACACTTTCTGTGATTTCTTACTTGGCTTTAGTGAGTTTCCAGCCTCTCCTGTTCAATTGCTCTGACACTTTCTTCCTTCCTGGTAAGAAGCTTTCCAACACAGACTCCCCTTTACTTCCAGAACTCTCCTCTGTAGTAGGCAGTGAGCTCCTACCACCCTCTGCTGCCATCTCATGGCTAGAATAAGCCATTGCATTAGTCTTAATTCTGTTGCACTAGTTCTTTTTAGAGTCCATCACCGCCAACACAAAATTATAACATCTGCCAGGAAACCCCATTGGGCTAATTCTGACTGCTGTATGCACTTGCAAATGGAAAATTATGCTTTAAAAAAAATGCGTTCTAAAACAGTTTTCAACCTCCTCCTTCAACCTAGCCTCACCTTCCTCCATTTAGTTCTAAGTAGTGAGGCTTAGCCCTAGTTTGAAATTAAAGATAGGGCTTTCAGTTGACTGATTTTGTGAGTCTGCACCTGTGTTGCCATTGCTATTGGCAGCCCAGCTTGGGAACTAAGTCTGCTAGCTAACTGCAACAACAGAGCCAGCTTAGAACAAAATGTCTCAGTAATCCTTGGGTAAGAACATATCTCCTTCTTAAAAATGGAACTCGCCATGGATTAGTGATCTGAGTGGTTAAATATCAAATTGTGCTAGACAGAGAGTACATGTAAAAGGTAGGGGCTATTTCCAATCAGTATCTGGACCTAAACTTTTGTCAAAACCTATTTCTTGTTCTCAAATGTCTGCTGCAGTGGTTTACAAAAAAAAAAAAAAAAAAAAATGCTGCACTGCTTAATGAAAGTATGACTCAGCAAGCTCACTACAATGCTGAGGGAAGAAAGGTGCTTGAACATTTCTTCCTCTTCGGGAACTTTTGCATTGCCACTGATTTCCCTTTTGGGCGTTTTTCTCCTCTTCAGAGCCCAGCTTGATTGGCAACTAAAAACAAAACTCATTCTCTTGAGGGTCATTTCTGTAGAGGCAGCTTTTTAAACACATCCTTTCACACAACAAGGCTATCTTCTAAAGAACTGAAATCTAACACAGTACACATTGGGCCCATTTCTATGTGCAGCCATTCACTGAAGGGAGTAGGATGCAGTTCTTAAAAGATCAGTAGACTTTTTCAAACCTCCCAGAAAGGCCCTTACCTCAGATCTTACTATAGCCAGTAACTGCTGTTTCTTCCTGATCCTCACCTTCTCTGGGATAGGGGACAACTCATTCTCACTCTTCAAATTTTCTTTTCCTCTAAATGGACTAAAGGAAGAAGCGTTCACAGCTGTAAGTCTCCCAGCTCAAAGTCAGCTGATTTGTTTTAGGAAACAGGAACATAACTCACTGCCAGTTACTTTAGAGAACCACAGACCTATACTGCTTTATAAACCTCTGAATATTAAACATGTGTCAAGGTGACCTTTCTTTCAGTCTCACCTATTGCACTTTTTTGTACATACCTAAAAACTTAAAATAATCTGAAAATAACCAGTTAGGTGACTTAATGTGAAACTGACTTGTTTTTATCCTAACGCTTTTCTTGCTGATAGCTTTCCCAGCAGGGAACAGGGTGGACTGAACAGGGTAACAAAGATATTTCTCCTCTGACCATTGTCTATTCCTAACGGAGCCACTGGAAGCTTACTGTTGTGGCTTTTCTCTACCTCACAGCCTGGCTTACTTCTCAAAAGCCCATCCCCACGACCAGAGCCTCTGCTTCTATGAGGGGACTTTCCCTTTTTTTTCATTGCCTCCTCAAGGAGTGGTGACTCAATTAATTATCAGGGAGGTCTATCTGTACCTCATTATTCTTAAATGAGCACTTAAATACAATATTTGACATCCAGTAGTCACTCAAATGTTAGATGTTGTTATTATTACTATTTAACCTCTCTGAGCCTCAGTTTTCTCATCTGTAAAATGGATGTAATAATAGTGCCAACCTCCTAGGTTTGTTAATATATATAAACTGCTTTTAAAAGTATCCAAAACTTAGAAAGTTCTGTGTACATTTTATCTGTGACTATTAAGACTTCTACTAGAGAAATGATTTAAGGACATATAGACTGCAAGGTGAAAAAAGAAACGTGTGTGTGTGTTTGGGGATGCTGCGGCGGGGAAGAGTTCTGTGTGGATTATGTGTTTGAAATATGTTTTAGCAGCCGAGAAGAAATGCCCACTAGGCAGTTAAACATTCAGGTGTAAATTTTAGCAGGGACGGAATGAAGATTTTTTTCACTTTAACAAAAACAGTAAATGCCTGCAAAGACCTTTTGGGGTAAGAAATGACATACATAGAAGTGTTCCTCCACTTCCTAAGCTTACCATCTACTAAGAAGGCTGAGTCACTGATTCTACATAGAAGTACATGTAACACAAGGTAGGCGCTGAGAGGTACCAGAAGGAAAAAGCAAAGTGGTATGGGCTCAAGGAGAGAGAGGTCACACCTCTGGCTAAAGCAATCAGGGAGGGCTTCCAGAAGGAAGTGATTTTCTGATTTCATTATTCACCACAGCCTTTTCTTAGGACTCTAGTGCCTGCTGATTTTTTCCATCTCTGAATGCTCTAAGATCCCAAAGTGTGGTGCCTCACAACAAAGCAGTGAGCTTTTCCTAAAGCTAAATAGATCCAGATTGAATGACTGTCCTTTATTCCGTCCTTTCTTTTATAAAATGGTGGTAACAGGAGATCAAAGGGGTGTGGGCTTTTCTCATGTCCTTACTTGGCAAAACAATCTCCTGATTTGGAGAGGAGTGGCCTTAATCAGTCTGTGAGAGCCAACCATCTGGGAACCTGACATGTTTACCATCTGTACCATTTATGTGGGCGTCTGAACACAAACATTATTGTCCTGTTACTTGTTTCGCATGAGTTAGGCTAGTATCCCTTCAAAAGAGTTCCTGCAGGCCAGAATCATGGCTGGTCTCTCTTGTGATGACCCTCTCCCACAGGCCACACGGAGCTGGGCACAGAGCAGGTACTCCAAAATACTTGTTGAAAGGCCTAAACTGAATCACATCAATCTTGCACTTCCCTTGCAGTAAGCAAGTCAAATTCTATTCTGCCTTGAGTTAAGCATGTGAATCAGGCATTAAATCCTATTGATCCTTTAGACAGCTGTAGAAACAAAAGTCACATACAATAGACTGGTGAGGGGCTGGGAAGATAATTCTCTTCACTGAATGAAAAAATTGGCCAGGCGCGGTGGCTCACGCTTGTAATCCCAGCACTTTGGGAGGCCGAGGCGGGCAGATCACGAGGTCAGGAGATCGAGACCACGGTGAAACCCCGTCTCTACTAAAAATACAAAAAAAAATTAGCCGGGCGTGGTGGCAGGCGCCTGTAGTTCCAGCTACTCGGAGAGGCTGAGGCAGGAGAATGGCGTGAACCCGGGAGGCAGAGCTTGCAGTGAGCCGAGATTGCGTCACTGCACTCCAGCCTGGGCGACGGAGCGAGACTCCGTCTCAAAAAAAAAAAAAGAAAAAATTCAGAACTCTTCTGCAGTGAAATCAAAGCCATTTTGCCAGTTTTCTGGCAGAGGGGTGGTCTCTTTCCAGTAGAACCTGACATTATTCCTATCAAGAAATATTCCTAGAAGGGGCCAAGAGCCGTTGGGCCCCTCCATTGACAACACAGCTTTATGTCAAAGAAAGCCAGGGCTTTTCCAAAAGTTGTATGCAGTAAGGAAAAAATACAATAATGTTCAGCCCTTGTCTGGGAGTATTGCAGAATTGGAGCACTGAAGAGGGAAAACGCCCAACAACTGCAGTAAGGATCCTAGCTCATTTGTGAAGAAAAGATTTAAACAGATTAAACAGGGGGATTCCATACAGATCTGCCCTGGGGTGGGCCCCATCACTTCTGGGCTTTGCTAGCCTTCAGGCCCCTTAACTGGCTAATATGATATACCCACTTTAAGCTGTTAAGGTAGTTGATAGTTTTGTATATTACCACTTCCTACAAACATGAATATAGTTTCAATGCTTTAATCCAAAGCAATAAATTATGTGGGCATTTCAATCACTGGCGGCAAGGCCAATGGGGAAGATACTGGGAAATTTAGCTTTCTGCATGCCTCTGATCATACCATCCATGGATTGTCAGAGAGTGCAGTGTTTAAAAGCTTGGTCTATGGAATCAACCAAGCTAGTTCCGCAGTCCTGGCTCCACCATTGACCAAGAAAGGTGACCTTGGGCTCTGTCCTATCAGCTGTAAAATGATGTAATTCTATATCTGCCATTAGCGTTGCTGTGAGATGATGCATATAAAAAATCCAGTACAGTTGCTGGCACATTATAAGAGCTCAATCTTTGATATGTAATCTTCCAATGTTAAGAATAGTTCCTAGTTGTCTTAGCTACTAGTCTTAGCTACTAGACTCCCTTCACACACTAAGGAAGGAAGAATTTGGAAAGAGAGTATACCACCAAGATTTATCCAGCACAGAGCTATGTATTCAATCACTCATTCAACAAATATCTATTTGGCATCCATCTTGTACCAGGCATTTTGCAAAATGTTGGGAATATGATGAAGAATAAGACAAGCTCCCAGTCCTTGACCAACATTCAGTCTTATAGCTTTTAAGAAGCTGACTGGGCGCAGTGGCTCACGCCTGTAATCCCAGCACTTTGAGAGGCCAAGGTGGGCAGATCACGAGGTCAAGAGATCAAGACCATCCTGGCCAACATGGTGAAACCCTGTCTCCACTAAAAATACAAAAAATTAGCCAGGCATGGTGGTGTGCACCTGTAGTCCCAGCTACTCGGGAGGCTGAGGCATGAGAATTGCTTGAGCCAGGGAGGCGGAGATTGCAGTGAGCTGAGATCGTGCCACTACACTCCAGTCTGGGCAACAGAGCGAGACTCTGTCTCAAAAAGAGAAAAAAAGAAGAAGCTGCTATATTCCTTAAACTTTTTAAGAACCTGAGGAAGGGAATTCATTGGGCAAGGACTATCATTTGCACTAACCCACACACAAATAGAACAACATAACTTCCCATGAAAAGTTAAAAAGTTACAAGGGAAAGCACTTCCAGAATGGCAGAGTTCTGAAAATCTACTCTTCCACAAAAGCTACAAGACATTGGAAATTTTTTTAAATTAATTTTTTCACAATTCTGGAAATTAAGCAAAAGTTTACAATGATCAGAGGAGCATTTACTCAAGTAAAACAGCTAAGTTTTCGAAGAAAAGCAAGTTTTGTAGTGTTTTAATTTGCCCAATTCCCATCTTCCTTTACCCAGCTCAACAGCAGCTTTGAAAACCAACAGCCTTGGAACCATAGTAGCTGTAAAAAGCAGCAGCCTGGCACCCACTGGAGGGGAGCAAACTGGGTTTGGAGCACCCCAAATAGACCCATCCCCAGAGAACTGTCATTATATGATCTGTCAGACAACTTCGTTAAAAAGCCCAATTCCCAGGACTAGTCTTCATATGATCTGACTCAGTACCAATAGTTCTTTTCCTGGGGGCATTTGTTTAAAAAAATCAGCAACAGTTGTTTAATATGAAGGCTGCCTGAGGCAGTAGATAACAATTGGGTCAAACAATAGGCTAAAGAAAAAGCAATCTAAATCCAGCAACATATAAAAAGAATTAGACACTATGGGGCAGGTGTGGTGGCTCACGCCTGTAATCCCAGCACTTTGGGAGGCAGAGGCCTACGGATCACAAGGTCAGGAGATCAAGACCATGGCTAACATGGTGAAACCCCATCTCTACTAAAAATACAAAAAAAATAGCCAGGTGTGGTGGCAGGCATCTGTACTCTCAGCTACTCGGGAGGCTGAGGCAGGAGAATGGTGAGAACCCGGGAGGCAGAGCTTGCAGTGAGCCGAGATCGCGCCACTGCACTCCAGCCTGGGCGACAGAGCAAGACTCCATCTCAAAAAAAAAAAATAAATAAAAAAGAATTAAACACTATGACTGAGTAGAATTTATCCCAGGAATATGAGGGTGATTCAACATAACAAAAGTCAATCAATGTAATACATTACATTAATGAAAGGAAAGACAAAACCACACATGATCATTTCATTTGACAAAGAAGCATTTATCAAAATTCAACAAACTTACATGATAAAAACACATGGAAAACTGTGAATAGAAGAGAATTTCTTCAGCCTGATAAAGGCCATCTATTAAAAACCCATAGCTAACATCACACTTAATAGGAAACTTGAAAGCTTTTCTTCTAACATCAGGAAAAAGACAGGGATGTCCACTGACAGCACTTCAATTCATCATCATACTGAAGATTCTAGCCAGGTCAATTAGGTAAGAAAAAGAAATAATAGGCTTCCAGTTTGGAAAGGAAGAATTAAAATTGTCTCTATTCACTGATGACATGACCTTGTACAGAGAAAATCCTAAGGTATCAACAACAAAAATTATTAGAGCTGATAAATGAGTTGGGCAAGGTTGCAAGATAACATACAAAATCAATTGTGTTTTGTTCAACAAAAATTATGGAAGGCCATTGTTTTGGACTGAGCTCCCATACTAGGCCCCAACAGACCAGACCAAACCAAAATGGAATCACCTGCTAAATGCCATATAATCAAACTAAAACTTTAAGAAAGCAAATACATCCCCAAACAGACCAGTTTTTCCTGAAAATAGGGGATTCTACTCCACCTGAGTCCATGTAATGTGGAAGATGCCTCTGTTTTAACCCTTGCCAAAAAAAGTAACCTGATGTTAACCAATATTTTTTTCCTATTGTTCTGTTTCCTTTTTCCCACCTTACAAAACCCACTGTTCTGCTATTGCCTAGTAGAATGGAATGTCTCATTCTATTTTGTAGAATGGAGGCTTCCCTGATTCATACACCATGAAAAAAGCCAGTTAGATCTATAACTAAGTTTGTTGAGATTTTGTCTTTTGACAGTTTCTATACACTAGCAATGAACAATCCAAAAATGAAATTAAGAAAACAATTCCATTTACAATAGCATTAAAAACAATAAAATACTTAGGAATAAATTTAACAAAAGAAGTATAAGACTTGTACACTGAAAAAAACCATAAAACACTGTTCAAAGAAACTAAAGAAGATCTACATAAGTGGAAAGATATTCCATGTTCGTGGACTAGAAGACTTCATATTGTTAAAATGGTAATATTCTCCAAATTGTTCTTACCTTTATGGTTAATTGATTTTCAACAAGGGTGTCAAAACAATATAATGGGGAAATAGTAGTGTTTTCCAAAAATAGTGCCGGGACAAATGGATATCCACATGCAAACGAATGCAACTGGGCCTCTACCTCACAAAATATGCAAACGGATTAAATACCTAAATATAAAAGCTAAAGCTATCAAACTCTGAGAAGAAAACAATGGTGTGAGTCTTTGTGACCTTGGATTGGGTAATGATTTCTTAGATATGACAACAGTAAGTCTGTCAGATTAGTATCTATGTAGGTTCAGTCAAATCCAACCATAGATTCGAGTTATTATACTATATAACCCTATAAAATATATAGAAGTATTATAACTTTGCCTTTATAACAAAACCCAAGAGTCTGTTTCAATTTATAATTTCAGCATTTAAGCAAAGAGATTTTAGTTCCCAAAGTTGAGGAAAATGACAAAACAATAAGGGAAGAAAGAACCAGGCCTTAGTGCTGTATATTTTTCTCTTGAGGTTGTAAGGCAGAGTATCCTTCTTTCCAGAACATTTTATTATATTTCACTTACAGACCTAATTTTCTGTGTCAAAGTATAATTCCCATACTGAAGCTCTAACCTAAAAGTGCAAAAAAAGTTGTCTTCATTGTACAAACATATCCATCACTTTAATGAGATAATAAGGGAACAAAATTTAGGATTCAAGCTAAGTAAGAATACTGTTTCAATGAACGTGTCCCTAAAATAAACCAGCATTAGCAGTTAATTTATGTGTCTAGAAAATCTCAGTTCCCACCAGTAAAAATATCCTCAGTGGCTAGTGCACCTTGAAAAAAAATCTGGCATACTAAATAAATAATGTTCATGTGGGAGCCAGGAGCTGGGTAAGCCTTGCCTTTAGACTACTCTGTGACTACAAAAATAAAGCCAGCACTTTTGGAACTAATAAGCCTTCACTTGTCAGTATCATAAAGAGTATTGCCCAACTAAACTTTGCTCCCACTGGTTCAGTAGTTACTTATTTCTACCTAAGCACTCACTTTCCGATTTTACCCAAGTATTTAAAATCGAAATAAAAAAGCATTATATTTCCTCGCTACTTTGCCCAAATTACAAAATGAGTCATTTTTAGTTTCAAGTCACAACAAAAAAATTAACAGGTTTTACATTAAAGTTAAAAATTGCTAAAAGTTACTATTATAACATGTAATTAAAACTGCGAAACATGAATTTGCATTCAAGGTGTATAAAAACACTAAAAATTGTTTTTCTTAAAAATTATAAGAAGGCATAAACATGTACACTTTGCTTAAAAATAAAAAATTGTCTTAAAATTAAATAAAATAAAGTGAATGGTTTAAGCAAATTATAAAGACACTATAAAAACTAATCCTGAAAATAAAACTCTGTGTAAACACGTTAACTAAACTCAAAAGAATATTATATTTCTTTTCTGTAAATTAAACACTCAAATAAAAGCACCACAAAGTTTTCTTAAGATGCTAATCTACTCTTTAGCAAAACTTGTCAAGGGTTATAACAGGTATGTAAAAATCTTACTTCATGGTCAAACTGGTTAAAATTAAACAGAATTATCTATAAGGTTTCATTAAAATTAAGGTTAACATTAATAGCAAACTAATGCAAGGGTAAAATTTAACTTTCTCTCTTAAACACAATTTTCATGTAATTGAAAAGGCTAATAAACGGTTTTTGGTTTTCCAGATTGTTATCATTTTGGCAAAACAAAACAAAACAAACAAACAGAAAAACAACTTATGATAATCTAAAGTTCTGTTTCATAATATCAAGGGTTTTAAATTTTAAACATATTTAACAGCCTTCTCAAAATCAAACTTTACTTTCAAGGTTGGCTTTTGAGTGCTTCACAGGACCCCTGAACCATCCAAAAAAGAGGTAAACAGGATTATTTGGCAACATAAAATTGAGAAAATAAGGTCTAATACATTATATTTTAGGGAATATTATAAAATAAAATGTCTAATACGTTATATTTTAGGGAATATTATTAACATATGTTCCAAAACTGTATGGAATTTCTAAGGTTCTTATGTCTGAATATGTGCTATTAATCACAATTAAAGTTGTTATGTTGGGTTATTGTAAGCCACAAAAATAACCAAATTTCTTTGTCAATTGTGTTTCTAACTGTATCCAAACTGGACATTTTGTTATTTACAGACAATTGTTATTTTGTTTTAATTCTCTTCAAAACATTGTTTATATTCAAGCTTTGGAACTTTAACAAGTGCTCTCAAACGCCGGTTACTCATAACAACAACAAAACGTACAGAACTCATAAAAAGCTAAAATGTTTATAAACATAAAGCAAAACAAAGGTTAATAAAATGGAATAAACTAATAAAAAACAAAAACAAATTTTTACCTTTTACTTAGAACACTGCTAATCTTTATCTCATTTTTCAGAGTCAAGAAAACTTGTCTTAAGCTAGCTACAGCCTTTAACAACTAAGTAAAGTATACTCCTGTGAATAGAATTTAAAGCGTGTTTGCTTCTCTGTGCCTAGTTCCTCTAGAATTTAAAAACTAGTTATAAGTAGGCCAGGCGCAGTGGCTCACGCCTGTAATCCCAGCACTTTGGGAGGCTGAGGTGAGCGGATCACGAGGTGAGGAGATTGAGACCATCCTGGCTAACACGGTGAAACCAAAAAAAAAAAAAAAAAAAAAAAAAATTAGTGGGATGGTGGGGGCTTGGTCCCAGTACGAAGGTGAGGCAGAGAATGGATAAACCGGAGGAGTTGAGTGAGTCAGCCTGGGCGACAGAGCGAGACTCCGTCTCAAAAAACAAACAAACAAACAAACAAACTAGTTGTAAGTATTCTTAAATTACAACGATATAGTTGTTTGCATCAATGCAATAAGAATCTATTTTCTTTTCTAACAGAACACAATTAAAAAAAAAAAAAAGACTGGTTATTTTACCAAGGCTTTTACTGCAATGGTGCGCTCTCCTTTAAGGAATCAAACTTGACTTACGGAACCAATAAAACCCTTGGAAACTGGCCTCATATTTTGTGTACGCATTCCCTGTACAGGATTTCTGATTTGTAGTAAGTAAAGAATGTCACTTTCTGACAGGCCAGGAACCCCAAGTTATCTTAAAACCTTAATAAGAAATGAATTCACCCAACTCATAGGTATTTAATGGTACAAATCCATGGCTGGGCTTGGCTTTAACAAGTCTTATCTCAAATTCCTTCTATATAACAGAGTTCCATCAAAGCCGATTTAAAAGGCCTGTGTGGCAAATAATTATTCTTGGTGCATTGTATACAAATAATTAAGCCAAATATAATAAAGCAAACCAGTCCTACCATAATTTGTCTTTTAATAAAAATAGGAAACTGAAAAGTAAAAATTATGTTTCAAAAACTATAGCACACCTGTTGTTAAATTCTAGTCTTGCCTAATGTTTTTCAACTTTTATTATCTTCTACAGTTTAAATTATATCCGTTACCGAAATCGACTCCTGGATACATCACACTCAAGTCAAAGCCTAAAGAGCTGAGAAAGCAACCTCTAACAGCCCAGAAAAACGTCCTAACAATGAAAAAAAAAATTGTAAGCTGGAAATCATAAAAGCCGACAGAATCATGCCCATTTTGCAGACAACTATCCAAAAACATCTACAAACGGTGTTGCTCCTGCAGTCAATCCAAGACCAAAAAACTTTCTGCTCCCCCCATCAGCAGGAAGTAGCCAGAAAGAACACGTCGCCCCTTGTCCTTTTATAACTGTAGGGTCTGGAATGACAGAGCAGGACCACCATCATCTCAGACAAACACCGCCACTTTAAGTTCCAGCTGCCTTTCCAGCTTCATGCATTTCAAGGAAATCACTTCTTTTCTAACTACAAGCAGCCAAAAAAGAGTAGACAGTAAAACACAGATAAGAAGGCTGGGGCACCGAGGAAGGCAGGGGAAAGTCTCTTGGGTAACTGCCAAACTTCACCCTCATACAATGGGCTCCAGTAAAACAGTGGGCCTTAATAAGCACATTCTTTTCCCTTCAGGTACACTAAGATAGGGAAGCTAAAAGCAGACTCCAGGGATATGCCTGCAGCTACAGAAAGATGTAGGGGAACAGACACACAACTCTCCCTCCCAGATAAGCACAACAAAGAGACACAGAAGCAGTCCAAGCCTCTGATAAACTCTCCCACCCTGAATCCTTAAAAACTCTTAGTCTGTAAGAGATTGCTACTTCTGACCTAACTCAGTCAGACATCCCTCCCCGGTTGGAAATAAACCTGTTGACTGTCGAGCCGACCTTCTTGTTTCTCTCCTCTTTCCTTAATTCTTACAACAACAACAAAAACTACAAATTGGACTTCATTAAAATAAAATCCTACTGCTCCAGGCTCTGGACAGTTTAGGTTTTTGTGCAATAAGGCATCTAGTGGGTACACACTCTGCAGTTTTTCCGGTAATTCTTCTTTCTGAGGCGTTCTTAGAATCGACTAGAGATTGATTAAATAACCTGTCAAATGTGAACTTCAGCATGCAAGCAGAATCAGGATTGTGCTTTCAAAGCTCAAAAATGTGTTTAGATTAGATACTACATGGTGGCTTAGTAAAAATTTCCTTTATCATATTCTAATTGCAGTTTGTTCTGCCAGAATCCACACCACCCTACACTACTTCTGTCAGATATAAAAATAGAAGATAAAAACCTGTCCAACTTTAAAATTGCCCAGCTTGAGCCAAATTGAAAATCAGAGCAGAGGCATTGAAGATAAAGGTTGGGTGATATATCCACTATTAAAAGAAGCTTCACTTCTGCATTTGTGCCTTAGCAGAAAGTGATTTCTGGGGTTGGAGTTCCTGGGAATACATAAGGGGAAGTCACATGAGGTCATCAAGGCCATTGCGGAAGAGCTCCAAATGTGTGTCTGGTTCAGGCTGATGCAGTAGCATAGGACAGAGATTGGCAAACTACAATTTGCTGCCTGTTGGTGCGAATAAAGTTTTATTGGCACACAGCTAAGCCCATTCATGTACATATTGTCTATGGCTGAGTTTGCACTGCAACAGCTGAGTTGGGTAGCTACAACAGTGACAGTGTGGCCTGCAAAGCCACACTATGTGGCCCTTTACAGAAAAATCTGCTAATCCCTGCCAAATAACATCAGTATTTCATGTCAATCCGGATATCTCCATTTAGATGTCTCACAGACAAATCTAATTTGACAGGCTTAAAAAGGCATGCACTTCCATAAACCTGTTTCATCTTCAGTGTTCCCTCTCTCAGTTAATGGCACTACCATCACTAATTCACCTGAATGAGAAGCCTCCCTCCCCTTTACCTCCCACACCCCATCCATTACTCCATTCCCCATCCATCAGCACATCCTGCCAATTCTACCTCCTCACTGCATTTCAAATCTGACCACATCTCTCCATTTCCACTGCCATTTCCTTAGTCTAAGTCACGATCATTTTGTTCAAGATTGACAACAGTTTTCTAACTAATCTTTCTGCCTCTAGTTTTGACTGCCCTCTGCTTCTAATCCATCCTCCACCCAGCAACCAGAAGGATCTTTTCAACACCTAAATCTAATTTTCTTACATGCATAATAATATATGTAGCTGATTTAATGAGCCCTTACTATGTGCCAGGCATAGTTCTAAGCACTTCGTATGTAGTAACTGATCTTAATCCTCACACCAACCCTACAAGGTAGATATTATTATCTCCATTCTTTAGAGGAACACATTAAAAAACAGAGTAGAACTTGTTCAGTTACACAGTTAGTAAACAACAGAGCCAGTTGCAACTGCTTTATTATACTACTCTACACACACACACACACACACACACACACACTACTTATGGCTTCTCATTGCTCTTAAAATGGTTCATACTGTGTTTTTTTTTTGGAGATGGAGTCTCGCTCCGTTGCCCAGCCT
Organism: Hylobates moloch; assembly: GCF_009828535.3. NCBI lineage: Eukaryota > Metazoa > Chordata > Mammalia > Primates > Hylobatidae > Hylobates > Hylobates moloch. Next base: position 93,719,340 of record NW_026652282.1, on the reverse strand, counting down.
GGAGTGCAGTGGCGCGATCTCGGCTCACTGCAACCTCCACCTTCTGGGCTCAAGCGATTCTCCTGCCTCACTCTCCTGAGTAGCTGAGATTACAGGTGCACACCACCATGCCCAGCTAATTCTTGTATTCTTAGTAGAAACGGGATTTCATCATGTTGGCCCGGCTGACCTCAAACTCCTGACCTCAAGTGATCTGCCTGCCTCGGCCTCTATTATTATTATTATTACTATTATTATTATTATTATTATTATTATTGACAGGATCTCACTCTGTTGCCCAGGCTGGAGTGCAGTGGCAATATCTCTGCTCACTGCAGCCTCTGCCTCCTGGGTTCAAGCGATTCTCTTGATTCAGCCACCCGAGTAGCTGGGATTACAGGTACACACCAACACGCCCTACAATTTTTGTATTTTTAGTAGAGATGGGGTTTCACCATGTTGGCAAGATTGGTCTTGAATTCCTGGCATCAAGCGATCTCCCCGCCTCGGCCTCTCAAAGCTCCAGGCCTACAGGCATGAGCCACCGTGCCCAGCTGAGTCCATGCTATCTTTAATGGCCAAAGACCATCGTCTTGATCTTCTCTAACCCGTTTACCTCTCCAGCCTGGTCTTTTGCCATTCACAGCCTTGCAATTTAAGCTGCAGCCACCCTGACTGCAGTAGCCCCCCATATACAAGGCAGGCTCTTTTTCACCTCTATGCCTTGGTCATGTGATCCTCTCTGCTCTGGCGGTTTACTCTCTTTTCTTTTCCTCTCCCACACCTAGCCAACTGTTGCACATCTTTTAATGCTTCAGTCAGGTATCACCTACTCCAGGAAGCCTTCGCTAAGCAATCCAGAATTGTCTCTCCCTTGTGTTCCCATTATGCCATGGTCATATCATTTTTGGTGCCCTTACTATACAACTGTATAACTCTCCTGTTGTACTTCTGTTTCCCTCAGTAGACTGTGAGCTCCCAGCAGTTCTTCTACTGCAAAGGTCTTGCTTTACTCTTTGACTTTTCTGTATTTTCTTGGACTTCATCATCCTAGCCTTTGGCATAGGCTACTGTGGCAAAAAAAAAAAAAAAAAAAGAGTAGAAAGGGACTATAGGATTTTGTCTTTTTGTGTATGAATGCGTCGAAAGGAAGTGTGAGGGCATAATGGAGATCATGAACATGTTTGGAGGAAATGACATCACAGGATGAAAACATTTTAGAGCTTATTTTTGGTAGTTTCATACCAGTAATCTTCTTTAGGACAGGCTAGACCCCAAAATATATAATGGCTCAAACACAACAGAACTTTCTGCGTGATGTAACATTCCAAAACAGGTATTCTTATTCAGCAGGCTAGTTCTGCTAACATGGTTATTGAGGGACGGGGGCTGACAGAAGCCCTTAGATCACACCAGGTTATCACATCCCAGTCAGTCAGAAAAGGAAAAGAACATGTAGGAGCACACATGGGAAACTTCTATAGGCCCGACCTGGTTGTGCCACACAGCATTTCCCACAGTGAGAAATAAGTCATATGGCCACACCTCACTGCAAGGGAGCCTGGGTAATGTAGTCCAGCTGTGTGCTCAAGGAGAAGAAGAATGGTTGTGGTGGGAAACTAGTGACCTTCACAGATAAACTAACAGTAAAGTTAGGCAAGTTTACCTTTGGTGTTGGGTAAATGATGAAAGAGGTTTATTTCCTTTGTACTAGTAAGCTAAATGGTGCAGCTCTGTTTAACCTGTCCCATGGGAAGCTGGGGTAGTCAAATGTAGGCAGTATTTAAAATCATAGTTGACAGTTGAGCTCCCTGTTGAGTCACTTACCAGGAAGCAGCAGCTGGATAGTGATTTGCAATGCTGATGATTCCTTAATTATTAATCACTGACACTTTGTAGATTGCCTTTGAGTAAAATCCCAGCTGGGTTAGTATACAATATCATAATGCCAGCCCCCCAATATTTTTTCCTTTTGCATGTCTAGACTAGAGACGATATTAAATAGATGGCACAGTAGCAACCTGATTCATTACAAGCTAACCAAGAGGTGCTCAAAACAAAATCAAGAAAAATAAAAACAAAATATAAAAGAGAACTCATTTTCATTTCAAACCCTAGCTACAGGCATGGGCTTATTCCCTGCCAGTTTGTGTTTGCCCAAACAGAGTGCACACTGATGATGATCTCATGTAGACTAAGGGAATGAACAGATGTGAATCAATTTGAAATGAAATATCTCCATGATTCTCTGCTAAAAGGCATGTAAGTTCCCAGGAGAGTTTGTAAAACAGCTACCCAGGCTCTACTCTCTCCTCCATCCACACCCCAGGGTTTCATTTAGTCAGTCTGTAGAAGGACCTGGGGATTTAGATTTTTTAATGTTCCCTGGATGATTCTGATGTAAAACCAGGTTTGAGGAAGGACAACTCTGACAGGGTGGGAGGGACAATAGGAAGGTATGCCAAAGCATGAACCAGACAGAGTGATTTTGTTTTAATATATTAAAAAATAATGAACAGTAAGGAAAATCTAGTTTCATAGTTTGACGTGAAGAGCCGTCTCTGGGGTTAGATGCATTCACAGGCACCTAGAAAACAGGCCTCTTCTGGGGATTGGCCATACAATCCCTTGCCAGAGCTGACTGTAAACTAGGAAAGGTATTATGACGGTAGATTTTCTCCTGGACATTCCAGATGCCTAACTTGTTTTCTTCTTTTCCCAGTTTGTTGCTCAGCCCAACTGCCAACAGTTGCTTGCCACCCTGTGGTATGACGGCTTCCCTGGATGGCGGCGGAAACACTGGGTAGTCAAGCTTCTAACCTGCATGACCATTGGGTTCCTGTTTCCCATGCTGTCTATAGCCTACCTGATCTCACCCAGGAGCAACCTTGGGCTGTTCATCAAGAAACCCTTTATCAAGTTTATCTGCCACACAGCATCCTATTTGACCTTCCTCTTTATGCTTCTCCTGGCTTCTCAGCACATTGTCAGGACAGACCTTCATGTACAGGGGCCTCCCCCAACTGTCGTGGAATGGATGATATTGCCTTGGGTTCTAGGTAAGTCAAAGGGACCAGGAGCTATGGCCAGACTGCCTGATGGTCCTGTTTAAATAAACTACTAGAACAGGCAGTCAGACTAGCTCTGAACTAGGGCACCCCCACCCCACCCCCATGCAGTGTGGTAGTTCTTTGTTGGGAGTCTCAGAAATGTAGTTCCTTCTGTCCCAGGCGCTGGTCACTCAATATTGTCTGGTCCATGGTGAGATTGGCAGTACACCTAGGGCTTGCTTTTGCTAACCTAATATCTTCAAGGACAGAGAAGCTGTCTGTCAGTTAGTCTAGAGACAAAGCCAAGTATCAGTCAGGACAGGCCTCAAGTAAGGTAAGCAGAGCAAGTGCTGATCAGTCTATTCAAAGCACCTTTTCCCATAACCAAGGAGCACATGAATCTGCTCATTTCTCATGGCTACTCCACACGACCCAGTTATTGTTCAGGGTCTACATTCTATTTGGACACTGACTTCACAACCAAGGGGGAAACCTGGGAAATTCACACACATCATGGTAAAAGCAGCCCTACCAGTAGTCTCCAGGCATAATTAGATTGCACTGGACTCTCCAACACATACTGTGCTGTGACTCTGTGCTCCAGGGTGGTAGTCCTCATCCTTGAGGAGGTAAAACTAAGTTATGATTTGAGATGGGCTAGGAGACAAGGATGGCACCAACTGAGTGACTCATATGAGGGAGAGAAGCATTCTCAAGAGGCCATAGACCATTTAGGGCTATAATACTTGTGTAAAAATTTTATTCCCTTACAATGGGAAGGCAGATGAGGAATTAGAAGTGATAACAAGTAACAGAGAACAAAAGTGCTAAGACGCTAGAGAAGAAAAAAAACAATGGAATGAATGATCTTCTAAGTCCTTGCTACTCAAACTGTGGTCCCCAAACCAGCAATATCAGTACCACCTGGGAGATTATTTGACACAAAGAACCTCAGGTGCCACCCGGGATCTGAATTTTAACATGATCCTCAGGTAATTCACATGTACTTTAAAGTCTGAGAAAGTGCGGCCCTAGACCACAGCCACACCTTTTACTATTTACTTTATTCCAAGGCTGAAGAAACATCCATGTCATCAGGTAAAATTTTACAAAACTTCTAGATGATGAGAGAAAAAAGGAAAAAAAATGAGTTATAAATTATTTTGGGCCCCATTGCCTAGCTTTAGCCCCAACATCTGGTAATTTGATCCATGATCAGCTTGCTCACCTCAAAACACATTGAGAAGTTTTCTTTCCTGAACCCAGTGGAAACTAAAGACTATGGGATAATACTGATCTAATTAATTTATTGATGAAATGATTCCGATTCCAAAATGGAAAGGAAGCAGAATCAGGCACCCAAAATTGCAACATCATTCCAGTAACTATAGTAAAAATGCTAAGAGTAGTACCCAGAAAAGCATAACATATGGGCATTTTCAGGAAAAGCCTACCAGGTTTGGCAAGTTCAAAACTGGGAGGTGGAGTAGGAAAGCAAGTGATTATTGTCTCTCAAGGCTTCACTCCACTGAGACCCCAATTCATTCCTTAATTTCATCCTTATTCACTTGGAGGGAGGGATCCTTATATGATGACCAGGGCTGACCCTATGTAGAAATAAACTGTTTTCCTCCATTATTCAGGTTTCATTTGGGGTGAGATTAAGGAAATGTGGGATGGTGGATTTACTGAATACATCCATGACTGGTGGAACTTGATGGATTTCGCAATGAACTCCCTCTACCTGGCAACTATTTCCTTGAAGATTGTGGCCTATGTCAAGGTAAATTGGAATGTCTGCCATTTTTCCTACACAGCGATTTTGGCTACATTAAACTTTTGCACCGAGAGCATAAAGAGTTTTGAGAAAAAGTGATGATGATGATGGCTCAATCCATGTGGGAAATTACCATATAAACAGACATTCTTTCAGTGGTTTGTAAGCAGTGTCCACCTAAGCAAAGAAAGTGGAAAATGGAACAATTTGCAAATGAATCATTAGCTTCTGAGACTTTCAGGGTAAAAGTCTTCAGCTTTCGGTGTTTAAATGCTCTCTACGATATCCTTGCCAACATAATGGCCCAATGATGCTTGCATGGGGCCAGGGCAGAAAATTCACTGAATTCACTATCTCCAAAAGCTTCTCTTAATCCTTGTCACTTCATTAAAAATGGCTACTTTATATATGTCTAATATTATTCTCTCTGTGACACAATCATTAGTAATTCTTCCTCCCTGTGGGGTCATACAAAACAAGACTGTTTCTTTCTAACAGTGCTTCTGATATGATGTCATCTCTCCGTAACCCTCTGAGTTGTCTCTTCTCAAAGCTAAACATTCCCATTTATCTCAGCTGTTCTTCATATAATGACAAGTAGCAGAATCCCAGAAACATGACTACAGGTGGCACAGACTTTTAATAGCCCCTTCCTTTCTCATCACTTCCACCACCAGAATAATCACTCGAGCAGTTATAAATCCAGCATTTTTAGTATCACCCAACCTGTGCTTCTCTACCAATTCAGATAATGTACACAAACACACACACACCACCTTAATGCTTTTCCCACACAACATTCAGCTCGAATTATCCTGAAAATAGCTTCATGTTTGACATCTTACTTTGGGTAATCAGAGGCTCTGAGTTCAGGTCTGGTGCTTATTAAATAATGGGATTGCTGTCCTCCTTGTAGCCTGAGTTAAGCTTCTCCATGAGAAAAGGCTGACAATTCAGTCTCCAAGATTGTATAGTCAGTCATGCTTTTTGGCACTAAATTCCACATTAAGGACTTTTAGAACGGAAATATGGCTGTCCCCCAAATCTCCAACAACTTAGTTTATTTTTGTATCCCTAATATGCATATTGCATAAATTTTAAGACCTTGGGAGTTATGTAGAGCATGCATATTGAATGCAGTCATGAAACATTTTTGAAAGGAGCCCAAGAGTAGGCCCTATACATGTGGTGATCGTTTAACACATACTTACAACTTCCTTAAGAGAAAAAGCTGGTGAGGAAAATGTTTGAATCCCTAGTTAATGTGCCTGGGTGAAATCCATGTCATTCTGGCACTCTGCTGACTAAGTAACACTGTAAAGTAAAGGGAAAAGTTCTTCCTTTGGAAATGGTATTTATACACTGGAGGGACCTTAAATTATCAATCTAGAAATTGGTGGGTTTTGTTTAAACAGGAAAGCTTAGAATAAATGATGAAGAAAAGGATTAACATTTCGGGATATGAAAAATGTATCTGTAGATTCTCACCATTAGCTAATCACATAACCTGTCCGACTTTACTGGAGAGGCTTCCAAAGAGTTAGATACTTCTCCATCACAAAATATAAGGATAAATCTGCTCTATTAAGCTGGGTAAATGCCCCTTAACTGGCAAACACTTTATTCAAAGGAGACCTTTGCCAAGAAGTTGGAGTCCTTCCCAAAAAAGAATTTATAAAGCAAGACAGGCCACATGCAAAATTTGGATTTGTAATGAGAATTTATAAACGGGGATAATCAGATCTACCCATCCACAGAAGTCCAGGCTGGATGACCTTCCCCAAGCAGGCTGAGCCAACTTCTATGAGGCAAAGCCATAAGAACTGCTCCATAGGCTCCTTGAAATGTTTTCAATCACCATTGTACTGAAGCAGTACAGAAGCACCAAGGAATGAGCTGTTTTTAAAGATCCTTTATTTTATTAGAGTGCAAAAATTAGTCAACAATATCTATTCCACTTCACATGATCTAAAGCAAGTACCAAAAGGCACACACCAAAGTACTCAAAAGGAACAAATCTATATAAGACTGACCCTCATTGCCCCCAGATGATTCTACAAATGGAGTATAACCATTCTTTGCTTTTCTAGGATAGTACCACCTAGATCTATTCCATGACTGCCTTGCTTCCATGTGTGCCGAGTAAATCTGGACTATGCTACCCACTGAGTTATGGCCTTTCCTTCAGTCAGTGCTTAGCTAAAGACATAATAACACCCCCCTCAAATTCTTATTACTATTGAGTCCCCACATTAGGCTGTTCCTCTTCATATTTTGCTTTAGGGTTTATAAAATGCAATTTACATCTTTTGAAAGGCAAGGAGGCCAATTTTCTAACTGCATTCCATTTCAAAGGATGTAAGAAAAATCACTTGCCTCCAACAACAACTAACTCAAGAGTCAGGAGATCTGAATTTAATTCCCAATCTGATACTCATGAGCAGGGTTATCATAGGCAATCCCTCTACCTTTCTGAGCTGTAGATTCTGCCTCTGATAAATAAGCAGTAGATTAAACCAGATCAGTGGTGCTCAACCTTTTAAAAATTTTTTTCCCATGGTAGCACATCTTTAAGCAAAAACTCACACAGTAATCCAATATATAAAAAGCCCAAAGGACTGAGTTTGGCTTGAAGAGTGAGTCTTCTAAGACTCCACTTTGGCTCCCACAGTAGCTATGAGATGCCTCCATTGAACCCCCAGGCTCTAAGGAACACAGTTTAAAACCACTGTGTTAAATCAGGGGTCAGCAAACTATGGTCTGTGGTCCAAACCTGGCCTTCTGCCGTGTCCTTGTGGTTGTATATTGTCTAGGGCTCCTTTAGGATCACAAAGGAAGCATTGGGTAGTTGTGATGGGAACCACAGAGCCCACAAAGCCAAAAATATGTACTATCTGGTTCTTGACAGAAAGTTTGCCAACCTCTATGCTAGATGAGCTCCATGTTTATTCCCTGCACATACATGCTGTATCTTTCTCCAAAGGTGCAAAGTATCTATGTTCAAAATATAGATTTGCCATGTGAATCACGTTTTACACTTCTCAGTGTTCCATAAATTCAGATTCACCATCCTATGGGCAACAGACATCCCTGAGGTTACAGTTCTGGATGAGGAGAGAGGAAACCTCAAATTATGAGCTATACATGTTCCAGCTGATGATTTCTAGTTTTAAAACATAGGTCTGTTTTGTTATCAGCAAAGAGACTTTCACATATACCTCAAACCTTTAAAGGCTGATCTATCATCTGTGCTGTGATATCAACTATCATGTAAGTAACATTTAATAGAAATAGTGCTAGACTGAGTGTCTGGAGACCCGTGGATAACTTCTTGATGGCTCTGCCACCGACTTGCTGTGTGATCTTTAGCAAGTCACTCTGCCTATCTGGAATTCCTCCATTTGTAACACAGGCATAACCATTCCTACCCCTCACAGTAATGCAGTGCATGTTTGTTGGGGGAGTAAAAATGTAGAAATATAAGATTTGGCCAAGAGTACATAAAACTGATTGGCCGCCTAAAAGTCTATCCGAAGCAGAAGCACAAATATGGCACAGTTTCTCCAAGCTCCTCTGACAGAGAAGAATATTGGATATACACAAGTGATTTTAACCGCACCAGTTTCCTCAGTTGTTGGAACTGAAGCACATTTTAGAAATGCTAACAATATAATTTGGCCCCCAATGCAACATTTTCTCAGGAAAGTTGTTTACATTTAGTCCTGAGAAATTGTGATATTTAAATGTGAGCTCAAGGCAATATGCTTCAAATTAAATTCCAGGCAAAATCTACTTCTGTCCTGGGAAGGTAATAAGTAATTCCTTGTATTTCCATAACATCTCCACTTATGGAGTACACAGACTTTTGCATATGGATACAGAATCACAAACATGTGCAGTGGGTAGGAGGCATTATCCTCATTTTGTGGTGAAATTAAAAGACACAGGCAGTTTTAAGTGACAATGCCCAAATTGGAGCTCAGATCTCACAATGAAGTCATCTTTCTACAAGGCTACTCCTAATATGCTGGGGGCTGGAAACCTGGGATGGGTCACCAACCCAATAAATACTGGTTCTTCCCCTCCTTCAAGCCCCTGGTTCTTCATGTGTGCTAAAGGAACATTCTAACTTACAGGGTTGTCAAATGAACTGTAAAATACATCCATACACCACTGTGTGGGGCAGTACTAAATTCATTACCTGAAAGGTTGACATGCCATTTGCAGTAGTGTAGAATGCATTATAGCCTGCTAAAAATTCAGCAGAAAGCTCCAGTGAATGGCTCCCTAAGGATCCTCCATCAGCCCCAAACTGCAGTCAGCAAGGGAGTGAGAATGAACACTGAATACCGAGAAGGCTGCGTCTACCCCTTGTCTTTCAGTAACAGCACGTTGTCCATGGTGCTCAGAGCCCAGTGAGGGATTGAGCAAGTACATTTGATTTGAAATCTTTAGGAAGCAGGGTGATTTTTCCCCACTATCTTGGGCATACTAGTGCCTCTGTTTCAGTGACACTCCCCAACAATCTGGTAAACCCACAGTTAGAAAATGTCTGTTGATAAGCCACATGTGGTTGCTGCAGATGATTGATCTAAAATTTATTCTTCTATGTGTACATCCCAGGTATATACGTGGATGGGAGTGGGACGAAGAGAGTTGTTAGCAGCACATGTTAATTGGGCAAGAAAGACAAATAGTGTCATGCATGGGGCCTGTTGCATAATGAATGCTTGATGCATATTTTGGTGGCTTTGTTTGGGTATAGAAGCAAGGGAAAAAGGGAAAGTTTTATAAATGCTCACTGTACCCCTCATCTTGTGCACTTGTTGTTTCTTTCAGTATAATGGTTCTCGTCCAAGGGAGGAATGGGAAATGTGGCACCCGACTCTGATTGCAGAAGCACTCTTCGCAATATCCAACATTTTAAGTTCGTTGCGTCTCATATCCCTGTTCACAGCCAACTCCCACTTAGGACCTCTGCAGATCTCTTTGGGACGCATGCTGCTTGATATCCTCAAATTCCTCTTTATCTACTGCCTGGTACTACTAGCTTTTGCCAATGGACTGAACCAGCTTTACTTTTATTATGAAACCAGAGCTATCGATGAGCCCAACAACTGCAAGGGGATCCGATGTGAGAAACAGAACAATGCCTTCTCCACGTAAGACAATCCCCTTTCCTTTTTTTTTTTTTTTTTTGCCATTTTTTCCGCCTTCTCCATTTTTGTCCTGTTTTCAGCCTACGGCTTCATCACTGCCACTTGACTGTGAAGGCAGTGCTCACTGTGGATCCACTCAAAGGGTCAGAGGTGGAGGAATGTTCTTCTCTTACTACAGGGTACTAGGAGATGAAGTGAAGTTAGGTGAGGTAGGAAAGAAACAAGCACATACATGGGATTCCAGGAAGTCATCTAAAGAGTTGGTTCTGAACTATGTTGGTAGCATTACATATTTTTAAAAGAATTAATTGGAGTGAGGTAGATAATTCCTCACTCAAAATGTGGCACCCAGGTAATGAAACAGCAAAGCTATTCCTCTGAACGAGTGGCTATCAAAGCTAACTTTACTATTGTGAATCAAGGAAGGATGCAAACATATCTTAATGCACACCCATTTGTAGGTGTAATCTCGAGAGGGGACAGGCTGAAAGTAGGACTAGCATCCACTCTCCTGTTACATTAATTTAAGGTTTCAGGTGGGCCAAGTGTCACTCAGCACTAATTGGAAATGTCTCAGGACACAAGAGATAACTCATGATTCTGTCCATGAGTCCACTGCCTCTGAACACATGGAACTCCTGTGCCTTTGCTTAGTACTGTCAAGACCTACTTTTCGGGGGACCTTCAAGCCTTCAGAACGGCTTTTACTTTCTGATAAATCAATGCTAGGGGAAATAGACAAGAGAAAACAAATAAGTACATGTCAGGCTGTTAGGAGCTGTCCTGGGCTGACCCTGAATTCAGTGTCCTGCATCTTTTCCATCTCCATCCCTACTTCGGGAGAGTGCAACTCATCACTGGTATTCATAGCAATGACCCCAAGGTCATACAAGATTCTTAGTCATTAAACTAAGATACAATTTTTTCCTTATGACGCCATAAACCAACACAGTTCAGTGGACTTGGACATTCTAGAAATGTGCTCCATAACAAAGGCCAGAGAAAAAAAGGACTGTTGCAGTGATAGAGAAAAATAAACAAAACAAAACAGTGCTATCTAGCTGATTCTTGTTATTTGTCTCTACCAGCATTTCCTAAAATGGATTCACACAAACCACAGCTCAGTGGCATGTTAATAGACAGGAGAATGGAATCTATGATTAAACCTCCTGCACTAGGCCATGCTCCTTGTCTCTCTTCCCGAAACTCAGGGCTAAATCTTGGGTGTGGAAACCAGATTAATGTGCAAGGAGAAGGAGTTGACAAAGAGATAGTGCTATTTTGGTTAAGCCAACCAGGAGTGTATAACAGCAGCTTAGCTCGCTAGTACCTCTTGACTAGGAATGGCTTCCTCTCCTGCATTACTCTAGAGACAGAACTCACAGCAACCTTTTCAACATAAAAAGTAATTGTGTAGTGGCCTGAGCACCAGGAGACTGCATTTGTTCCCATCAAAGTGTTCAACAGAATTAAATACATGAATGAGAGGTGCCTTTCAGGAGGTCAGGTCCCTGCCAATTATGCTTTCATGTGTACTCTGCTGAGGAAATTTATGAAATGCCTCCTTGCAAGTTTGTAATGATTATTAACACCCCTGTTGCCAACTGACATTTTGCTCCTATCACTTGCCTAGCAGGGACAATTGAAAAGAATGGGCACCTGTCATACACAAAATTAGATCTTGGGGTATCAGATGTGAAGAAGCATTGTCATGGTGGGGCCAAATCAGCAGTAATGTTACTTCAACTTTCCCTCTATCAGTTGATTTTTTTCCTCCATAGAAGGCTGACTCATATTTATGTTTTCTTTTAAATGCCTCAACTCAGGGATTCATTCATTCATTCATTCATTCATTCATTCATTTGTTGAGATGGAGTCTTGCTCTGCCACCCAGACTGGAGTACAGTGGTGTGATCCCAGCTCACTGCAACCTCTCTCTCCCAGGTTCAAGGGATTCTTGTGCCTCAGCCTCCTGAGTAGCTGGGATTACAGGTGCCCACCACCATGCCTGGCTAATTTTTATATTTTTAGTAGAGATGGAGTTTTGCCATGTTGCCCAGGCTGGTCTCGAACTCCTGACCTCAGGTGATCCACCCGTCTCAGCCTCCCAAAGTGCTGGGATGACAGGTCTGAGCCACTGCACCCGGCCTCAGGCATTTATCATACCTGTTAAAATACATGTTACTCAGCCAGGGAGTTAGAAAGATTCTGCTTTTAGAGAAGGGGATAGTTTGTTTATGTATCTGGTGGAAAGTTTGGTACCTGCTTATTGTTATCCTTTTCCTTCTGATTCTCCAGAGATGCCATTGCTTTTCTTCCACATAAAGAAAAAAACAGGCCAGTCGTGGTGACTCACACCTATAATCCCAGCACTTTGGGAGGCCAAGGCGGGCAGATCACCTGAGGTCGGGAGTTCAAGACCAGCCTGGCCAACAATGGAGAAACCTTGTTTCTACTAAAAATACAAAATTAGCCGGGTTTGGTGGCACATGCCTGTAATCCCAGCTACTCGGGAGGCTGAGGCAGGAGAATCGCTTGAACCTGGGAGGCAGAGGTTGCAGTGAGCCAAGATCACACCATTGCACTCCACTCCAGCCTGGGTAACAAGAGCAAAACTCCATCTCCAAAAAAAAAAAGAAAGAAAGAAAGAAAAAAGAACAAACAATCTTTTCTCCTTAGGCATACAATTTAAGGGAAACTCATTGTCCTTGCTGACAACCACATGACAGTACTGCTGGGGGTCTGAGTTTGGTATTGCATACTGGGAGTACGTGGCCTTCATCTGCTGTCAAAAGAAACAATTAGAAAGACATTATCATTCTGAAGACAAAGGACTTGTGAGAGAAAAAGAAGCTAACTTGATCCAGCCCTCATCTCCTGATGCCTCCTGAATACACCTGGCTGTTTCACAGACCCCTCAAATACAGGATGTCCACAACTAAATTCCTTATTCCTTATCTCCGTATCTTTACTTCCAACCTATATCCCCTTTAATTCCTCATCTCATTAAATGACACTAACCAGAATCCCAGGAGTCATCTGGGACTCTTACACCTTCCCTCATGAAACACATCATCAAGTGTGTCACTCAGCCTTATCAGTTCTACTTCTGAAGTATCCCTTGAATACCTCTCTCTCTCTCTCTCTCTCATTCTCTCTCTCTCTCTCTCTCTCACACACACACACACACACACACACACACTCACTCATCCCACTGTCTTGGTTCAGGCCTAAATCATTTTTCCCAAGGACTGTGGCAACAGACTCTTGACTGGTCTGTCTGCCTCCAATCTGGTCTTCTCTCCAAACAATCTCCCACTTGCTATGCGGAAGTTTCTTTCTAAATACCTGTTGCATCCTGGCCCCCACTGGCTTCATGCCTGCCAGAATACCTGAATCTTCTCCATAACATCTTGCCTCTTTACCATAACACACAGGGCCTTGGCAATCTGACTCTTGCCTCTCCAGTCTTTTACTGCTCTCCTCCTTTGTCAACATTTTGCTGTTCTCCAACTATAGGAAAGTGTCTCAGCCCTTCAGACCTTTGTACATCACATGCCATTACCTCTGAATGGAACACCCATCCTCACCTAGCCAGCCTGGCAAACTCATACCCATCTTTCCAACTGCTGCCAAAGGGCTACCTGCTCTAAAGCCTTTCTTATCCATTCTAACCCCACTCTCAGCTGCAGGCTTCTTCTAGAATGCATGTTTCCCATGGCATTCTAAACACATCTCCATTATGTTACATAAACTGTTGTATTTCAGACATCTGTGCCTCTCTCTCCCACCAGACTGAGACTCCCATCTTAGTAAGCTTTGCATCTGCCATAGAGGGGCCTAAGATATAAAGGTGCTCAACATGGCTACTGAACAATTGAGTGAAAAGACAAAGATGACGTCCAAAAGCAATCCTATCTTTTTAAGCTTTTTATTTGGAGATAACTGTAGTTACATTGTAATTGGAAGAAATAATAGAGAGAGAAATCTGTAAATCCTTCACCCATTTTTCCCAGGCATAACATCTTGCATAGTTATAGTACATTATCACAACCAGGAAATCGACACTGATAAAATCCAGTGGCCTCATTCAGATTTCACCAGTTTTATGTGCAAGCCATTTGCAACAACATACATGGGCCTAAGAGTAATCTTGTCTTTAATTACAGATAATCTACTTCTGCTTCTACCCACTCTACCCCCCAGGATGACTAAAGTATCTGGCCAACTCTGTCACTCTACTGATCCACTTTGAGCTTGCTTTCAGCAAAAACCCTTGGCCTTTCTCCTACCTCTCTCATCCTGTACTTGGGCACTTGGCATGAGAGAAAAGCTCTACATTGATCCCTATATATTTCATCTTATTAGTTCCAGCCCCTTGCTCCAAGGTGTTGAAGTCTTTCTGAGTCTTTATCCTGTCATCCAGTTTATTAGCTTTCCCTCTAGTCTTGTGTCATCTGAAGATCTAAGAAGCATGCCATCGATTTCCATCCAAAGCGTTGAAAAAACTGTCAGGCAGGCTTGGTATTCTCTGGGTGGAATATTGGGCAGCTATTAAAATGATACACATGAAGACTCTGTATATACATAAAAAAGTTTCTGAACCCAAAATGTGTAATTTTTTAAAAATCACAGAAATTGGGTTGGGCGCTGTGGCTCACGCCTGTAATCTCAGCACTTTGGGAGGCTGAACCAGGCAGATCACTTGAGGTCAGGAGTTCGAGGCCAGCCTGGCCAACATGAGGAAACCCCGTCTCTACTAAAAATACAAAAATCAGCCAGGTGTGGTGGTGGGCACCTGTAATCCCAGCTACTTGGGAGGCTGGGGCAGGAGAATCACTTGAACCGGGGAGGCGGAGATTGCAGTGAGCCGAGATTGTGCCATTGCACTCCAGCCTGGGCATCACATGGAGACTGTGTCTCAAGAACAAACAAACACCAGAGATTGTATAAACTATGATTGCAACTATGTACAATTAGATATTCAAATGGATAATAATCTATAAAGACAAAGGAATGTAAAATAACAAGGTGGAAGGTTTAATAATAATAATGAAATAATCAATATTTACTGAGTGCTAGGAACGGGCACTATTACAAATCAGCTTTTCATGAATTAACTCATGTAATCCTCACTACCATGCTATCAGGTAGACAGTGTTGTTATTACCCATTTTACAGATAGGGAAACTAGAGTACAACGCAGTTGTGTGAAACGAGGTGATACAGTTATGTGTGTGGGCTTCAGAGTCAAAAGAGCTGGGTACAAACTCTACCTCTGATACTTCCTGCCTGTGTGGTCACTCTGTGCCTCAGTATCTCATCTGAAAAATAGAAGAACAATAGTCGCTACTTTATAGATGTATAGCCAAATATAATATAGTCAGCCCTTCATATCTATGTCTTTTGCATTCATGGATTCAACCATCCATGGATCAAAAATATTTTTTAAAAAATGAATGGTTGCATCTGTACTGAATAGGTACAGACTTTTTTTCTTGTCATTATTCTCTAAATAATACAATATAGCAACCACTTACATGGCATTCACATTGTATTAGCTATCATAAGTAATCTAGAGATGATATAAAGCATATGGAATGGGCTAGGCATGGTGGTTCATGCCTGTAATTCCAACACTTTGGGATGCTGAAGCAGGAAGATCACTTGAGGCTAGGAGTTCAAGACCAGTGTGGGCAGTATAGCAAGATGCCTGTCTCTCCAAAAATTGTTCTTTTGTTTTTGCTTTTGTTTTTGTTTTTGTTTGAGATGGAGTCTCGCTCTGTCACTCAGGCTGCAGTGCAGTGGCACAATCTCGGCTCACTGCAAGCTCCACCTCCTGGGTTCACACCATTCTCCTGCCTCAACCTCCCGAGTAGCTGGGACTACAGGTGCCCGCCACCACGCCTGGCTAATTTTTTGTATTTTTAGTAGAGATGGGGTTTCACCGTGTTAGCCAGGATGGTCTCGATCTCCTGACCTCATGATCCGCCCAACTCGGCCTCCCAAAGTTCTGGGATTGCAGGCATGAGCCACCACATTTTGAAAAATTAGCTGGGTGTGGCGGTGCATGCCTGTAGTCCTACCTACTCAGGAGACTGAGGCAGGAGGGTCACTTGAGCCCAGGAGTTCAAAACTGCAGCATGCAATAATTGTGCCACCACACTCCAGCCTGGACGACAGAGTGAGATCTTTTCTCTAAAAATAAATAAATAAATAAATAAAAATAAACAATCAAAGTGAAAAAGTATATGGGAGGATATGTGCTTACGTTATACATAAACACTATGCCATTTTATATAAGGAACTTGAGCATCCATGGATTTGGGTATCTGTAGGAGGTCCTGGAACCAATCCTTTGCAGATATCGAGGGACAACTGTATATGCAAAGCACTTAGCACAATGCTTGGCATATAGTAAGAGCACAATAAATGTTAGCAATTACTATTTATCTTACCAAGAATCATTTTTGAGATGAGGAAAACTTGAAGTTGAAAGAGGCTATGTAACTTTCCCAACGTTATTTAATAAATGGCGGGGTCTAAAGTTCTCTCTTAGGCACTCTCCTCTATTGCCTCTACAGTGTGATTTGTGCATTTATGAAACAAGGCTTGGGTGCTATGGGAGCAAAAAAGAGGAGCATCTAACCCAGCCTTGTAGGAAAGGAGTTGGGGCAGGCTTCTAGAGGAGGTGGGGCTTCAACTGAGCCTCAAAGGTCAAACAAGAATTAGACAGAAAAGGAGAAAGGAAAGAAGCTAGAAGCTAGAAGCTAGAGGTTGGGGCAGGGTGAGGGTATTCTGTCCAGAGACAGGAGCTTGTCAAAGGCATAGTGGAATGAGAAATAGCAGGTCTAGGGAACTGTGGAATGGGTAAGGGTGTGATACCAAAGGGTCAGCTGTGTTAGGATTACAGCTTTTGCTCCATTTAGGCTATCAACATACAACTTGGGAAATATAGGATGATGTCCCTTCTTTCTCCCAACAAGCCTTTAACTTCTAGTTCATCCTCTAGTTCTTCTTTGTTGGTCTGAATTAGGTCCAGAGGAGTAAATCCTCTCCATACTCCTTCTACTTTTTGAAAGGGTAATTCCTCATCTCAAAGATGAGACTTTCGGCAAATGTTCAGAGGACTGAGTTCCCATCTCTATTCTACTTTACCCCTCCTAGCTTTGTGATCTATTTGTGGATGGCTCCCAACATGTGCAAGTTCTCCCTTAACCACCTGTTGTGGATTTGTCTTCTGTGCATTTAATATCGTTTTCTTGAATCTTTGTATCTTCAGTCTATGCCTCTTCTTGAGCTAGCAAGTTCCATATGTTTGTTTACTCTCTGCTAAATAAAAATGGACTAGTTGCTTTTTTCTAAAATACTCCCTCTTTAAAATTGAAAAGATAGTCCTTTGTTATTAAGATTCCATGGTTTGTCAACAAGTCTTTCCATCCCTATGATGACTTTATTATAGACCCAGCACCAAGTAGTACACCCCCACCACCACCAGTGGTGGCTCTTTCCCTGTGTATTAAACTGAGTCTAGAAGCCACAGAACCTCCAGCAAATGTCTCACCAGAATATTCTTTTCCACCTCACATGCCAGTCCCTCATTTTACCTGGGCATGCTTTTCAGCAGGCCAGCTTCTCCTGATGACCAGACCACACTGTAATATTTTGAGAAACATGTTGAGGACATTCTCACTACCAACCACCAAAACGGAGGAATGATCTTTCCTATCCCTCCCCATTTTCCCCTCTTGTGCAATTTTATCTATAAGGTTTCCCTGACTAGAATATCAGCACAGTTGAAGGCAGATTTATTTATTTATGCATGCATGCATTCATTGTTTGCTTATTATTTATTTATTTACTCATATGTAGAGAGAAACAGGGTCTAGCCCTGTCACCCAGGTTGGAGTGCAGTGGCATGATCATAGCTCACCGCAGCCTCAAATTCCTGGGCTCAAGCAATCCTCCCACCTCAGCCTCCCACGTAGCTGAGACTACAGGCACACGCCACCATACCTGGCTTTTTTTTTTTTTTTTTTTTTTTTTGATAACGGGGCTTTGTTATGTTGCTTGGGCTGGTCTCAAACTCGTGGGTTCAAGTAATCCTTCCAATATTGCCTCCCAAAGCTCTGGGATTATAGGCATGAGCCACCATGCCTGGCTGAGGGAAGATATTAAATGCTCAGACTTTTACTTTTAGGGAACGTTTGTATCTGTCAGTGTAAAAACTAGCAATAAACCCTATCCTCAAGCATAAGCCATTACAATTTTAATTGTTGTAGGGGTAGAGGTGAAGGTAACATCTATTCAGGAGAAGCAACTAATTAAGTAAGGCTCTACCAACATATTGATTACACATTTGCCCTAGTTTGTGGCCTTATTGTCTGTCAGGAAATCAACAAACACTTACTGAATGCATTCTGTGTTCAAGGTCATTCAGCTTCCAGGGACTCTGGTTCCTCAGAATGACATTCCTACTCACTGCAGCTGCTCTTTAAAATTCTGAACTACAATCTGCCCTGGCTTCTGTTACCTAGCAGCTGTGCTAGCTGCTTGTGCTATTTACTGCTGGCCTCCTGCCTGTCTGATTTCTGGTATCTAATAGACATCATCAGGTTTTGACTGTGCCCTCCTAGCAGGGGCCAGATTACTTAGCCCCATGTCTTCCTCATTTTTCAACCCTCTGCCTGCTTCTGTGATGCATTGTATTGCCTGGCCCTGACTGGTAAAGTCTCCTGAAAATTTAGATCCTGTGATAGGTCTGACTTGCCATATTGTCTGGTTCTTGTGCCCTGGCCCCTGAACTCCAGACTCTCATCTTACTATTGATTCTCAAATGCTTCACCAGCTGGCATTTACTTTCATCAAACAAAAAGCAAATTTATTCCTTTTAGGCTAGCTCTCCAGCAGCGTGATGCTGAAAAGATCATGGAATTTATCTATGATAATCAGAGAAGAGCCACTTAGCAAGTTGAGAAGGGCCTTGTGCACATTGCCCAGGCAGCCCTGAAAAGGGCCTTGAGAGTCAGACCAGTGCAGAGCACAGCCTTAAACAAAATAAACTAGCCCTTGTTGTGCAGCCTACTGACTGCAAAATTGTCAATGGGATTGGAATCTTCTCTACTTTAATCTAATGATAACAGTAATAGTAATAGTTTACATGTATTCATTCATTTCTTCAATAAATGTCATTTAGTGCCTATTATGTGCCAGCTACCTAGTAGCTATGTCTCTGCCTCCATAGAGCTTACATTCTAGTAGAGAGGGATGGAAAATAACCAATTAAACCAAAAATTACCTAATATAATTTTATGAAGCTTCAAGTGTACAAAGAAAATTAAACAAGACAATAGGATAGAGAATAACTGATGGAGCTACATTAGGTAGAGCAACCAAGAAAAGCCTCTCTGAAGAAGTGACATTTGAGCTGAGACCTTGATGATAAGAAGGCAGCTGTGTAAAGATCGGGGGGCAGAGCACTTTCAAACAGAGGGACTCCTTAAAGCACCTCTCACCCACCTCTAAAGTGAACCGAAGAACAAATCCGTAAGACTCTCAAAATACATTGTGCTCATTAAGAACAACACATTTCGAGCACACTGAAAAATGCATCCATTCTTAAAGTAGCATTTCTTATGTTCTGCATGGCTTCCATAGGCTTGGGCAATGGCTAATCTCTGCCACCCACGAACTGGCTGCATTTTATTGCTGTATTCAGATTTCTGAATATAAAGCAAAAGAAACCCTAGACACCAAAAGCATATCATTGCAGTTACATGTTTGGATGTGAAGACTAAGAGAGGAAATAATAATTTGAGAAGCCATCAATATAGTGGTTTTGGAAGGGCAGACAGACCTAGATTTGAAATCTGTCTCAAAACTTACTAGTAAGGTATCCTTGGGCAAGTCATTCAATCTCTGAATCTCTGTTTCGTCATCAGTAACGATAAAATTTTACAAGGATTATAATGATAATGTATGTATGTAAAAGTACCTAACATGCTTATAAGTTCTCGATAATAGTTGAGTTCTCAATAATAAAAGCCTCAATAATAGTTGGTTAATGTATCATTAACAATTATCTGTATAAAGTGTTAATTTGAGAATCCTCAAGCTCCTCCATGCAGTTTAGAGTTATCTGGGTCCTGTGAGAGCCACAAAAGAAGTATCAGAAATGGTAATTTGTTCTCATGTTCACTGAGCCAGCAAATGCCAGAAGTGAGATCCTAACCCAGTGCAATCTAACTCAAGCACCATTCTCCTGCCTCAGCCTCCCGAGTAGCTGGGACTACAGGTGCCCGCCACCATGCCCGGCTAATTTTTTGTATTTTTAGTAGAGACAGGGTTTCACCATATTAGCCAGGATGGTCTCGATCTTCTGACCTTGTGATCCGCCCACCTCGGCCTCCCAAATTGCTGGGATTACAAGCGTGAGCCACCACACCTGGCCTCAAGCACCATAGTCTTAACCACTGCATGTATTGCCTCTGCATAATTAGAATGGTAAAAAAAAAAAAAAAAAAAAAAAAACATGGTCTGAAGACAAAAGAGAAAATTTGGTAGAGGAAGTAGCTCTTGAAATAAGCCTTGAAAATTTTTAGGCTACGCGTAGACTGAGAAGAGGGAACGGCATTTCAGGTAGAAAAGCAAAGCATAAGACATAGAAGTGGAAACAAACAAACAAATGGACATGGATGGTCAGTCTGTGTTAGGGAAGAGCCCAAAATGTGTGAGATCACCAGTTTATCTGTCACAAATCTGGCAGCCCCTTCGTTAAGCAGATCACCTTAGATTTTCTCTTTTCTTGCTCTTCTTAAAGAATTAACTAACCTGCTCTTTGATCTCTTTTAGGCTCTTTGAGACTCTTCAGTCACTCTTCTGGTCTGTATTTGGCCTTTTAAATCTATATGTCACCAATGTGAAAGCCAGACACGAATTCACTGAGTTTGTAGGAGCTACCATGT
Source organism: Hylobates moloch (assembly GCF_009828535.3). Taxonomy (NCBI): domain Eukaryota; kingdom Metazoa; phylum Chordata; class Mammalia; order Primates; family Hylobatidae; genus Hylobates; species Hylobates moloch. Next base: position 93,698,411 of record NW_026652282.1, on the reverse strand, counting down.
TTGGAACATACAACGTCATCTCCCTGGTAGTGCTGCTGAACATGCTGATTGCTATGATGAACAACTCCTATCAGCTTATTGCCGTGAGTAGCTTTGCTTTACAAGGGTGCTTACTTTGGTTTCAGGTTGGGGCAACATTGGCATGGAGTTCATTAGAAGCTCAATGAAAGAGTTCGTCTGCCTCAATTAATTTACATTAGCTTTCCTAGTTGTTAGACTGAATTATTTCTTTCCAATGCAATTCAGGTTGGACTCTTAGTCTATAGAATCTTCATCATCTAAGTTATTCTAGTGAATAAGATTTTCTAACTACTTATTGAAAATATTTCTAAATTTCAGAATCAATTTTCTTGCCTCAGTGGAAAACTCAGGGTTTGAGCACAGTTTGGCTACAACGTGTCACCTCACTCATCTCCAGGGTTAATTCAGCTGATCTGGTTCTCTAGGCAAGAGAGCCCTATCTCCCTCTTCACTACAAACATCTCCCTCTGAAAACTAAGAATCACATTGACAAGGATGATCTTCTGAGAGAGAGACAGAGAGGGGAGGGGGCTACGTTTCTTCCCATTTTAAAAAATAGAGATGGGGTCCTGATATGTTGCCCAGGCTGGTCTGAAACTCCTGGCCTCAAGTGATCCTCCCACCTCAGCCTCCCTAAGTGCTGGGATTACAGGCATCAGCCACTGCACCCAGCCAGTGGCTATTTTTTAATCAAGTATATATAAGTAACTGCATTCCATTGGGAGGCACTCCTAAGTAGAGTCCATTGCTGAATTATTTTGCACCATCATATTACCATTTAGATCAGCAGTGTTTATTACCCTAGACTAGAAATAGTGAAAGTGTAGGATACAGGATCAATTTAGTCCCTGCCCTGGGTTTTATGTCAAAGTAGATATCTAACCTTAGCTTATTTTATTTTAATCTGCATATAATTCCTAGAAATTGAGTTTTGGCAAAGGAGTCCTCATTACCTGAGGTCTGATTTAGTTGGGCATTAGTAAATTTGGATGTGTAGTTCCTACTGTAATGCTAGATTACCCCCTCTGGATCAGTCTGTTGCTCAAAGTTTTTGCTGTAGCAGAGAAAGTACAAAATAAATAAACCCAAGTCTTGTTTTCCTTTCTAGATGCTATTTCTCAGATTTGGTTTGCCACTGAGGAGTTATTTAGCTTATGGAAAAGAAGCTCAAATTATTTGTGTATGTGCATATATATATATGCACAGACACACACACACACACACATACCCATACATACACATTGTCCACGTCTTAAATATTATTGTTAATAGTGAACGTCTGTGATCCATTTCCACTAAGGACAGAACCAAAAAGGAATGGAGTAGGAGGCTTTTGAGTTACCTATTTGGGAGAAATTCCTAACTGTAAATGGCAATGAAATAAATATATTCTCACAGGTGGGTCTATAGAATTTCTGTTATTGGAGAGTTTAAAAAACTAGGATATAAAATTGTCTGCTGGGATAGTTTAGATATTAGGTATTTAGGTGGTAGAGAAGGGAGAGGAGTGTAGTGGAAAAAAGATTTGAAGTTAATAAACCAGGGACTCTAATCCTGGTTCTGTGGTTTATAACTGCATGTCTTTAGTAACTTACTTTCCCCTCTTGAGCCTCAGTGTCATCATCCAAAAGTGAGGGTATTGAAATCAATGATTTTTAATATCCTTGCTAGCTCTGACATCCTGTGAGTCTGGGTGCCTACAGATTAACAAGATAGGCTCACAAGGTCCTTTCTAGCTCTGAAATTCTGTTTTTCTATTGCATTTGAAATGCAATATAGTTCAGTTCCATTCATTCATTCCCCCTCATTCAAACAACTAGGCCAAGAACTCTAAAATGGTTTATGTTCACTCCTAGTCTCTATAAGGGGGCAGGGGCAGGCATGGAATCTTAGGAGTTGACTTTTCCATCCCCTCTGCTTGGCGTTCTATCCGTCACCCCTGCCAAAGATGGCAATATTCATGCAAAGGCATTTGTAGTTTTCTCACTGGGTGTCTAACAGCTGATTTTTCCTTGTGACAGTAGAAAAGGGAGAGATTTTCTTGTCACCTAATGCAGGGCTGTGGTCCTTCTCACTGAGCTCAGTGACATTTTCTAGGAAGGGCAAAAATAATCAACTCCAGCTCTCATCACCACCTGCTGGTAGTAAGTTTTGTTTTAATGCCACCTACTGCTGCACCCAAAGAAAACACACTGGCTTGGGAGGGAGCCAATGGTAGATGGCCTAAATGGAGTCTATACCATTTCATAAATCTGAAGTCACGGCCAACCATTCTGAATAATATCTTTACTGCTTTTGGATCCCATGGGAGTGTGTTTTTACCATTTGGAAATGGATCCAGTGGGATCCTGATATTGGACAACCTGATTCCAAAAATACCTGGATCTGCTTAAGTGGTAAGGGCCAGTAAGTAGATTTAATTTCATTTGCAACATCTCTGCTTCAGTACTGAATGTAATTTTTACAAGGTCCTTGATATAGGGGGAAAGGTTACAGAAAGGGAAACCACTGAAGACAAATTTCTCGTATTTTAAAAGGTATCACAGCTGATTCAGTCTAGGTAGGGACTGAGTTGTCAACATGCCTCACTGTGAATCTATTTTGTTTACATTCTAGGACAGTCCTCAAGAACACCAGGTAATACCAATCCCTTGAAGGGTTAAGCTCTTTATCAATGCTCCATGCAGGATTCAAAGCTGCTGGTGATGTGAATATATGGCTCTGTAGCAATTTGTATTTCCATCCACCTCAGTAGTGTATAGAGTTATCCTTAAGATACAGTGAAGCAGGAATCACTCCAGGCCTGTGCTCTGTGATCCCAGCATCAGCAGGTGAAGCAATAACAATAATATTGTATATTATTGTTATTGACAATTAGCAGTGATTTACTTCTCCTTTTATTCTTATATCTCCCTCAATCTCCTTATTACTCTCAATGACACTTTTTAAAATACATCTACCTTGTCACTGCTGTCCCTGATGTATAGGCACAAGCTCCATCAACCAAAGCTGCCCTCGGTGCCATTTTAATCAGATTCACCCATTAAAAAATATTAGGTGGAAGAGATAAGATCAATCCCACAAAGTTCATTACCTTAGGCCCTATTCCTACCCCCTACCCCACCCACAATGGCCATCTCTGTTGCCTGAGATTAGTCCTCCTAAAACATAGTGCTCATAATGGTCTGTGATAAAGCCTCATTCAGCAAGTTAATAAGAACCCTTGGTTTCTTTGGCTGCTATGGAGTATTTGCTTTAATGCTGAAAATAAGTAAACAGCACTTGCTTCACTGAGCCACAGCTGCTGGATGGCTTGGGGATAGTCCAGATATATATAATTGGTTGTCTCCCTTAGGGTGGCAGCATTTGGAGGCCCAGATGATCAACGGACTCTTCCACTGCAGAAGACATTCATGCAAATGACGACATTCTTCCAAACAAACCTGGCAACACAAGATAGCAGGCAAGACTAGAGAGGGCTGTTGCATACCATCTAAGTGCCAAGAAGGGCAGGTGGTCTCCCCACCCACCCCCAGTCATCTAGGACCAACCTCAGATTCTCAAAGCAGAGACTTTCAAAGCAGAGACTCTCAAAGCGGCACTTCACACACAATACCATGATTTTAACTCTCTATCAGCAGGACTGATAACCAACTGCTATGCACTGATATGGCTACTCAATTGTTAAAATATTGAAACATTTCCATACCAGTTGGTAAATAGCTGCCACTCCAGCTGTTCCTTCTATGACATACCCAGACCTCCCTACAATCCAGCAAGTAAAGAGTAACATTTGGAACAGCTGCTAGAATCTAGGACCCTGCTCAAGCACCAAAACTGGCCTACATTTGGATTGATTGGTTTTTTAAACAGTCTGAATATCACTATAGTAGGCAAAATCCTAAAATGCTCCCCCTAGATTCCCCACTCTAATACTCAAGACTATTAATATGAAGAGATACCACACTTGTGATTACATTGTATTATGTGGCAAAAGGGATTCTGCAGATGTAATGAAGGTTAGTATTCAGAGAGATTATCCAGGTAGGCCTAATCTAATCACATGGAGCACAGTTTTCTCCAACCGGTAGCAGAAGGGAATGTCAGTGTATTAGTCTGTTCTTACACTGCTATGAAGAAATACCTGAGACTCGGTCATTTATAAAGAAAATAGTTTTAATTGACTCACAGTTCCACATGGCTGGGGATGCTTCATTAATCTTACAATCATGGCAGAAGGAAAAGCACGCAGGTCTTACATGGTGGCAGGTGACAGAGAGTGAGAGGGAAGAGGGAAGAGCCCCTTATAAAACCATCAGATCTCATGAGAACTCACTATCATGAAAGCAGCATGGGGGAACTGCCCCCATGATCTAATCACCCCCAGGAGGTCCCTCCCCTAATATGTGAGGATTGTAATTTGGATTGTAACTCAAGATGAGATTTTGGGTGGGGACACAGTCAAACCATATCATTCCATCGCTGGCCCCTCCCAAATCTCATGACCTTACATTTTAAAACACAATCATGCCTTTCCAACAGTCCCCCAAAGTCTTAACTAATTCCAGCATTAACCCAAAAGTCTAAGTCCAAAGTTTCATCTGAGACAAGGCAAGTCCCTTCTGCCTAAGAGCTTGTAAAATAAAAAACAAATTAGTTACTTCCTAGATACAATGGGGGTACAGGCATTGGGTAAATACACCCATTCCAAATTGGAGAAATTGGCCAAAACAAAGGGGCTACAGGCCCCATGCAAGTCCCAAATCCACTAGGGCAGTCATTAAACCTTAAAGTTTCAAAATGATCTCCTTTGACTCCATGTCTCACATCCAGGTTACAGTGATGCAAGTGGTGGGCTCCCATGGCCTTGGGCAGCTCCACTTCTGTGGCTTTGCAGGGTACAGCCCCCCATCCTGGCTGCTTTCACAGGCTGGTGTCGAGTGTCTGTGACTTCTCCAAGTACATGGTGCAAGCTGTCAGTGGATTTCCCATTCTGGGGTCTGGAGGACAGTGGCCTATTCTCATGGCTCTATTAGGCAGTGCCCCAGTGGGGACTCTGTGTGGGGGCTCCCACCCCACATTTCCCTTCTGCACTGCCCTAGCAGAGGATCTCCATGAGGGCTCTGCCCTTGCAGCACACCTCTGCCTGGACATTCAGGCATTATTGTGCATCATCTGAAATCTAGGTGGAGGTTCCCAAACCTCAGTTCTTGTCTTCTGCCCACCCACAGGACCAACACCACATGGAAGCTGCCAAGGGTTGGGGCTTGTACTCTCTAAAGCCATAGCCCAAGCTCTACCTTGGCACCTGTTAGCCATGGCTAGATCAGCTGGAAAACAGGGCACCAAGTCCCTAGGCTGCACACAGCAAGGGGGTCCTGGGCCCAGCCCAGGAAACCATTTTTCCCTCCTAGGCCTCTGGGCCTGTGATGGGAGGGGCTTCTGTGAAGGTCTCCGACATGCCCTGGAGACATTTTCCCCGTTATCTTAGTGATTAACATTCGCCTCCTCATTACTTATGCAAATTTCTCCAGCTGGCTTGAATTTCTCCCCAGAAAATAGGTTTTTATTTTCTATCACATTTTCAGGCTGCAAATTTTCCAAACTTTTTTTTTTTTTTTTTTGAGACACAGTCTCATACTGTCGCCTGGGTTGGAGTGCAGTGGCGTGATCTCAGCTCACTGCAACCTCTTCCTCCCAGGTTCAACCAACTCTCCTACCTCAGCCTCCTGATTAGCTGGGATTACAGGCACCTGCCACCATGCCTGGCTAATTTTTGTATTTTTAGTAGAGATGGGGTTTCACTATGTTGGCCAGGCTGGTCTCGAATGCCTGACCTCGTGATCCACCCACCTTGGCCTCCCAAAGTGCTGGGATTACAGGCATGAGCCACCACGCCCAGCTCAAACTTTTATGCTCTGCTTCCTACTGAATGCTTTGCTGCTTAGAAATTTCTTCTGCTGGATACCCTAAATCATCTCTCTCAAGTTCAAAGTTCCACAGATCTCTAGGGCAGGGGCAAAATGCCACCAGTCTCTTTGCTAAAGCAAAGCAAGAGTCATTTTTGTTCCAGTTCCCAATAAGTTCCTCATCAGCCTGGACTTCATTGTCCATATCACTATCAGCATTTTGGTCAAAGCCATTCAACACGTCTCTAGGACGTTCCAAACTTTCCCATATTCTCCTGTCTTCTGAGCCCTCCAAGTCTTTAGGAAGTTCCAAATTTTTCCACATTTTCCTTCTTCTTCTGAGCCCTCCAAACTGTTCCAACCTCTGCCCATTACCCAGTTCCAAAGCTGCTTCCACATTCTCAGGTATCTTTACAACAGTGCCCCACTCTTGGTATGAATTTACTATATTAGTTCATTCTCATGCTGCTATGAAGAAATACCCAAGACTGGGTAATTTATAAGGAAAAGAGGTTTAATTGACTCACAGTTCTGCATGGCTGGGAGGCCTCAGGAAACTTACAATCATGGCAGAAGCCACCTCTTCACAGGGCAGCAGGAGAGAGAATGAGTGCCAACAGGGGAAATACCAGATGCTTATAAAACCATCAGATCTCATGAGAACTCATTCACTATCATGAGAACAGCATGGGGGAAACTGCCCCCATGATTCAATTACCTCCCACTGGATCCCTCCCATGACACATGGAGATTATGGGGATTATAATTCACTATGAGATTTGGGTGGGGACACAGCTAAACTATATCAGTCAGTGATCTGAAGCACAAGGAAGATTTGATGTGCATTGCTGGCTTGAAGTTGGAGCAGGACAAGTAGTAAGAAATTCAGGCAGTGTGCAGGAGATGAAAGGGGGCCCAAGCTCTCACTATAGAAATGAATTCTATAAACAACACAAATGAACTTGGAAGCAGATTCTTCTCCAGAGCCTCCAGATAAGAGCTCAGCCACATTGACACCTTAACTTCAGCCTTGTGAAGGCCAGTATGACTGGAATGGAGTAACCAAGACAGGAGAGGGAAGTAGGAGATGGAGTCAGAGAGGCAATGGGAGTGAGTGACAGATCACATAGGGCCTCATGGACCATTGGAAGGATTTGGGCTTCTATTCTAAGCATGATAGGGAGCCATGGGAGGGTTTTGAGGAGAAGAGGTACATGATGTAACTTGTATTTTAGTAAGAGTGCTGTGTCTGATTGGGAATAGACTAGAGTGGGATAGGGGCAAAGACAGAGAGACCAGTTATGAGACCATCGCACTAACCCAGACAAAAGCTGATGGTGGTTTTGGCCAGGTTGGTCGTGATGGCAGTGATGAGAAGTGGTCAGATTCTGGATATATTTTGAACCAGATCAGATGTGAAGTGTGAGCAAAACAAAGTAGTGAAGAATGTCATCCAGGTTTTTTGGTCTGAGTAACTGGCAGGGTGGAGTTGTCCATTACTGAGATGGGGAAGAGTGGGAAAGGAGCAGGCCTGGTCAGGGAGGGAGGTGAAACAGAGATCCAGACTTGACTTTTAGACATGTGGAATTGGAGATGTCTATTAGATATCCAGGTAGAGGCATTGGGTGGTCTACAGGTCTAGAGGAGAGGTCCAGGTTGGCAATAGAGATTTGAGAGTTACCAGCATGTGCATAATATCTAAAGCTATGGAACTAGATGAGATCACTAAGGAGTGAGTGTGGAGAGAAAAGAAAAGAGATCTGAAAATGAAGTCTGGGGAACTCTGATATTTAGAGGTTGGAAATGTGAGGATGGATTATCCAAAGAGACTGAGAAAGAACAGCCAGTGGGATGGGAGAAAAATCAAGATAATGTCCTATATTATAATACTATATTATTCCCAATATGCTAATAAGTCATATGCTAGTAAGTGGTACTGTCTGGATTTAAATTGAGGTAGTCTAACCCCAAGACCCACACACAGAGCCTCTACACTATCATGTTGACACTTACCTTGAAGGCAAGAAGCACCTGAAATGCACTTTCACTACAAGGGCCCTAACAGACCTTCTTTCCTTTCCTCATTTTATCACAACTCTGAACTGTTCAGTCTCCTTGTCCTATCAGTTCCAGTGATAAAAGGGCTCATTATAATCCTGAGGGGTCGAAGAGCCCAGTATCTGCCCTGATTTTTTCCAGGATAAGAACCACTGATGCTTCATCAACATACCCATTGTCTGTGTCTCAGCTCCCAAGAGCCATCTCTTAAGAAAACAGAACAAAACATAAACCCTGCCACCTTTCACTTCCACTAAACAGTCCAAACCATGGAAGCTATAGTAAGTCTAAGGAATAGTATAATCTCTATTCAGGTGAAGGAGTTGCTCAATTCAAGCTGTAGGCATATCATGACATTGGAGCAAAGCCATTTCAAATTTTAATAACTGTCTCTTCTCTTTGGGATGCCCTCAAGCAATCTAGGTATTTTTCTCATCTCAGCTTGTGCTTTTCCCTGTTGCCAAACCATTGTCTGGAATCTGATCAAGGGTTGCTACATTTCACTGAGGAGAAAGAAAACATTCAAAACTATGGAGGACATTTTAATAGTGCCCTCCTCCCTTGGGTAATGTGGAATCTATGAACACCTGCTGATAATCTCATTTTAGTCAAGAATTTACATTTTCTGGTAGATTCTGTAAGAGACACAAGAGCTAGGTGCTGTAAGTGGTATAAAGGGAAAGACACAGTTGATACCATTAGGGAGCTTGTAGTCTAGTTTAGAGGGAAAAGTCTGGCATAAGTAAAATAACAATAGCACTATTATCACAAGAATAGTAGCAGTGATTTCAGACAGCGTGGGCTCAAGAGTAGTCAGACTGCCTGGATTTGAAACCTGGACAGCCACTTACTGTGGTTTTGGGCAACTTGACCTCTTTCTGCTTCATTTGACTTCTCTGTAAAATAGGGAACATAACTAGGCTTTTCATTTGCTGCTTACTCTCAGGTCTATTCCCTGCCTGTTTCTTGTATCAAGAAAACTACATTCCTCACAATCCTTTGCCCTTTGTTGTCTGAGCAGATTCAGCCAATCAGATGGTAGGAGGAAGGGAGAAGCTAGACTATTTCTTCCCCATCCCATCCTCACTTATTTTGGTCCCTCCAGCAGCAGCTGTAGCTCCTCTGGGGCTCACCTCCAAATTCCGCCAGCCATCTCCTCCCTACTTGGCCCCAGCTTTTGCAGCGACTCCCCATCTTGGCTGAAGCTCTAGCCAGAGTGCACTAGTCTTAGATCTAAGAACACTACCTCTTCCTGTTGACCCTCGAACTCCAAGGATAAGAGGGGCTTCCTGTTGTTGCTAATCTCTAAGTTGCCTCACTATTCCCTTTTTAACTTGTCAGCTCTTACATCATCTGTGTAACCAATCCCTGCATTAAATCTAGATTTGAAAGTCCTAGAGTGGGCCGGGTGCAGTGGCTCATGCCTGTAATCTCAGCACTTTATGAGGCTGAGGCAGGTGGATCACTCGAGACCAGGAATTCGAGTTCGAGACGAGCCTGGCCAACATGGTGAAACCCCGTCTCTACAAAAAATACAAAAATGAGCTGGGTATGGTGGTGCATACCTGTAGTCCCAGCTCCTCGGGAGACTGAGGCACAAGAATCGCTGGAACCCAGGAGGTGGAGGTTGCAGTGAGCTGAGATCGTGCCACTGCATTCCAGCCTGAGTGACAGAGCAAGACTCTGTCGAAGAAGAAAGAAAGAAAGAAGAAAGAAAGAAAGAAAGAAAGAAAGAAAGAAAGAAAGAAAGAAAGAAAGAAAGAAAGAGAAAGAAGGAAGGGAGGGAGGGAGGGAGGAAGGAAGGAAGGAAGGAAGGGAAGGAAAGAAAAGAAAGAAAGAAAAAGAAACAGAAAGAAAGAAAGAAACAAAATGAAAGAAAGTCCTAGAGTGATTTCTGTTTTCCTGGCTGCACCCCAACCAACACGTATCTGATTAAATCGTTGTGAGGTACATTTAGGAAGTACAAATTGAACTGAGCCTTGAAGAATTGGTCAAATTTGGAAAGACAGAAAATTGAGGATGTGGTATCAGATTTCATTTTTGGCAAGGAAATAGCTTGCACACCAGCGGGGATTGGCCTTGTGTTTATTAAAGGCAGTAACACAGTAAGGATTGGCTTCAGTCTTCTCTGCCTCCCATACTTTATTCCCCAGGAAACTATCTTCTCAATAGGCAGTGAAGTCCCCTCTGCCCCAACAATGAGGAGAAGCAAAAACAGTAGTTGCATCTTTAGGAACTGCATGACAAAGTGCAGAGCCTACCTTTAGAAAAATCATACAAGGAGATGAGGTGTGTTTGTGTGTCTTCCCACATCCCAACTCTGGGTACTCACATTGCTGTCTACCTGGCTTAGCACAGAACCCTAGACCGCCTGACCTGGAAAAGCCCTGGGCCCCTCCTCTAGGCCCAAACTGAGCTCTTTCTCATTCACTAAGGCTTAAAGAAGTCAGTAAATATGAATGTAAGAAATAATAATATCTAGCATATAGACAAGCCTTTATTAAATGCCAGGCACTAAGTGCTTTCTATTACTATTATAACTACTATTAATAACTACCATTTCTTAAGCATTTATGTCCCAAACACTATACACAACACTTTGTACATATTATCTCATTGAATTCTCACATCAACTTTATAAGGTAGGTACTGTTATTGACTACATTCTATGGGTAAGGAAACAGACACAGAGATAAAAGTGACTTGCCCAAGGGTACACTTTTTTTTTTTTTTTTTTTTTTTTGAGAGACAGGGTCTTGCTCTGTTACCCAGGCTGGAATGCAGTGGCACGATCTCAGCTTTCTGAAACCTCCACTTCCCATCTCAAGTAATCCTCCAGCCTCAGCTCTCCGAGTAGCTGGGACCACAGGTGCAAGCCACCATGCCCAGCTCATTTTTGTATTTTTTGTAGAGATGGGGTTTCATCATGTTGTGCAGGCTGGTCTCGAACTCCTGAGCTCAAGCGATCTGACCGCCTCATCCTCCCAAAGTGCTAGGATTACAGGCATGAGCCACCATTCCCTGCCAAGGGCACACTCTTAATAAAGTCTGTCTGAGGCTGCGCGTGGTGGCTCACGCCTGTAATCCCAGCACTTTGGGAGGCCGAGGCAGGTGGATCACGAGGTCAGGAGATTTAGACCATCCTGGCCAACACAGTGAAACCCCGTCTCTACTAAAAATATTTTTAAAAAGTTAGCTGGGCATGGTGGCAGGCGCCTGTAGTCCCAGCTACTCGGAAGGCTGAGGCAGGAGAATGGCATGGACCCGGGAGGCAGAGCTTGCAGTGAGCCGAGATCGTGCCACTGCACTCCAGCCTGGGCAACAGGGCGAGACTGTCTCAAAAAAACAAACAAAAAAAAGTAAGGTCTGTCTGGCCTGAAGTAACAAAGATATCTCACTTCCTCCTTTCCTGCCAGCATCACAAGCCTCCAGGCCCTGATACATAAACCACACTGGACCCCTGCCCAACCTCAGACTTCCCTGGCTTCACGCTTCCCCTTGGTTGACTAACTTGCTGACTGTTCCCTAGGTTCCAATTAGAAGGATACTTTAAGGAGCCTTTCCCTTGGTTCTGGACACAAAGCGACTTATTTCCTAAGCTGAGATCCTCTATCACCACCCCCAACACGCGGCGACTAGCTCTCTTTTTCTCCTTTAGTGTGTCCAGCAGACTTCACACATCCAGTTTCTTCTCAACTCTGCCCCTAATACTTCTAGCCTCCCCAAATGAGCAAGCAGACAACCACAGCCACAGGGAGTAAACGGGTCAGCACTACCAAGCTCATTTGCGTGACAAGAATTCCTCATTGAATGAACACACCCTGCCTTGAGACATCTCAGCCCTGTTCTTTGCCAGACAGCTCTTTGCATGCCTAAAGCCTCTCTTGACATGATACTCACACCAGTAAATGGACTGTACAATATCCAGCTTCAGGAAAGGAGGGAGGAGCATTGTCTCTGCAAACGCTGCAGGGGGCACCAAAGGCTGACTTTTCAGACAGACCTCCCCCCATCCTGCCTGGGCCTGGCCTGGCCCTCCCCCTGGTGGTTTGAGACAGAAACAGATTTCTTGGTCATTCTGCATCAATGCCTGCTCCCGGTTTTGTCAGCAAGCTGTCTGAGAGGCTGAAAGTTCTTTGCCACAAAATTCTCAGGGTGTACTTTGGCAGGTCTGTGCCTAGCAGCAGTCTCTGCTTCCAACAGCAGCAACATCCTTTGATACTTGCTTCTACCTGCTAATGATTTTGGTGACTGACAAAGATGCAAGTGGAAATGGGATGAGGACAAATGAAAGGATGTAGATTTTCTTTTCCTGTCCTAAACGGCAACAAAACAGGGCAGATGTGTGAGCTACTCCTCTGGATCCCAGACTCAGCTGGGATATTCATCAGGAACATCAGTAATTGTCATGAAGACTATCTTGGGTAACTCAGAGACAAGACCAACAATGCCAGTGACAGAAAGGTTCCAGTGCCCAAAAAAATACCTCTCCCCATCTACTGGCTGATGTCCTTTACTCTTTCATTCATTCACTTAACAATAAATTAACAATTGAATAAATATCTATTGTATGGATAAATGAATAAACTTAATAACTTAATAAACATGTATTGAGGCACTACTATGTGCCGCACTACATTCTTGGCAGTGGAGATACAGTAGGGTGGTAGGTGAACAAGACAGACTGTGTCCTTGTTCTCATGGAGTCTACATGGACTGTCCAATCATGGAACTACAGTTTCAAATTTCACTATTTGCATTTTGTTTCTTTACCTTAAGGCTGCTCTTAACCTTTCACGGGTCACAGATTCCTTTGACAATCTGATGAACATGAACAAGAAAAAAGCATATATTAGCAAACATACATAAAGTTTAGCATCTCAAAGGGTTTACAGGCATCCTCTCACTATCATCTAGAAATTCCTTACCTTAAGATTTGTCCTCAGTTATAATGCAAATATGCTTTGAGCTATGAGTAGGTCGCTTAGGACTCAGTGTAAATGAGTATGTCCAATCCCTTATTGAGATCAGGTTTTCCTATGTGACCAAGCAAGTGAGAGGTACCATAAGGGAAATGTGCCTGAGGAATACTGAGGAGGGGACAACAAGAAGAAAAAGAGATTGGAGGCACTGAAGGAAAATATCACCATCATCACAGTTTTGCAAAGAATCAGGTCAGTGTAATAGTCCCCAAGTCAAAGGTGCCTTTGGCCTCTACATAAAATAACAATTACCCATGGACATTCCTGAGATAAAAATGACTGTGTTTTTATTTCAGAAAATATCAGAGTTGAGGTTCAGAAAGTATTGCTCTTTGTAGTGTTCCTGGACCACCGTTCACAACACTCTGAAGGGTCGTGCCAACCAAAGGGTACCCCTGAACCTAAAACAAAAGTTAAAAAAAAAAAAGAATTGATCCTTGTGGAATACTTAGCCTTTCTGCTTAAATTGGTCTCTGAATGTTCTCTCCATAGGATACAAACATTTGTAGACAAGTCAAATATCCATGGCCCAAAGGTCATTGTCTGAGGATGTGGTTCTTCTTGGCTTCTGCCTTATTCCCATAATCCTTGTTCTGGGCACCAGGAATCATTTGACTAGAAAGCTAAGAGATACAAACTTTATTTATTTCTGAGAAACCTGAGGTTTAAAAACTAAATGTGAGTTCTGATTATTAATATTAATAAGGCCCTCTCTCTTCCTGTGGTCACTGGAGCCTTGTGCCGTAGCCTGGCTCAATGTGAGAGGCAGAAGGGCAAGGAGGTGTCCTTTAGCTGTAACACAGAGGTCAAAATACCCAGTGGAGCATTACTCTCCCTTTTACTTGAGATCTGACAGCAGAATTACGTTATCTCAGCTGTCAAGGTAAATCTGCTTTTCTTTAAAAGAGGAAATAGAAAAAAATCTAAGAGTGAAAATGTGGGAGGGGAAAGTAATTGTATTTCTCTCTTTTCTCCCAGGATTTTGCTTTTTCCTCTGTTTTGTTCTGTATCCCAATTTCTCCCTGGGTATTTGAACTTACAGAACTCCTGGGCCTATGAAGTTGTGAGCTAATCACAAAGACTTGTCAAGGAATGTATTTACCTCAAAGCCCTTCCTAATAAATGTAATGTATCAGGAGTTTCCCAGAACATAAGGAAAGAAAGTACCATAGGCCTCCTCATTCATTAGGAAATCAACACCAATTATTAAAGAAGGTTTGGACTAGTGTGATTAGAACCATCTCAACTGACTCCATCAGAGCTCCCACTGCCCTGGCTCTAAAGATTCTTGGGGGTATAGAGAAGTTTCCATTGCCCAATGGATGTTCTAGGAGGTTATACTACAGGGTTTTTCTCTTAATACCTTATTTCATATATTTCATACAGGAACACTAATCAACTCAGAGATATTTTATGCTGAAATCCTTAACCAGGATATCCATCCTTAACCGGGATACACTTTCTGGCACATAGTAGGCTTTCATTTAATATTTATTGAATAAATGGACAAATTAATTGCCAATGTATAAGACTTCCCAGAATATTTTAAAATGAAGACAGAGCAACTAACAAAGCTGACTAAACCTAAGTTTATTGTCCTCTTGTTCAGGGGTTAGCAAATGTTGTCTGTAAAGGGCCAGATGGCGAGTGTCTTAGGTTTTGTGGACTCTGTCTCAACTACCCATTGTAACACAAAATCGGTCATAGGCAGTACATAAATGAATGAGCATGGCTATGTGCCAATAAAAATTTACTTATTGACACTGAAATTTGAAATTCATATAATTTCAAGTGTCAAAAATATTATTTTAATTTTTTCAATCACTTAATAATGTAAAAAATCATTCTTAGCTCATGGGCAGTACAAAACCAGGTGGCAGTCCAAATTTGGCCTGCAGGCCATAGTTTACCTCCTCCTACTGTAGTTGCTTCAAAACGTGTCTATTTTCAAACTTTGAGGACTAAAGCTCTGTGAAGACAAGGGCTCTGCCTTAGATTTTCTCTATATTCCTCTGGTGCCTGGTAAAATATGGCACATATAGAAGATACTCAATAAATACCCTTTCACTGATTGATAGGGAAAAGGTTGGGGAAATCTCTGATCTATAGTTTGTCTACTATGTTAAAAAACACATGATGTCAATTTATATCCATTGCAAGTGTTTAGAGATCAATAAATTTCTATGGCAGTGGGTAGGGGTATTATCTAATGGAAAGAAAATCTACCTAGATGATGGATTTTATAGTCAATACAGTGCTTTATACTTTCCAAAGCACAATAGCATATCATATTGTCTTATTTGATCCTCACAAGAGCTCTATGAAAGTAGGTACTATTATCTGAATGTTACAGATGAGGAAACAGGCTTCCCGAGATTGAGACTTGCCTGGGGTTTCATGCCAGGTGTGTTTGTTCATTCATTCATTCTTTCCATAAGAACTTGTGAGTCTGCTATGTGCAAGGAAGTAGGTGAGAGGGAACTCAGGTCTAGTGACCCCTGAGGTGATTTTTAGAAGCTAGCTATAAGATGGAAGTATGGTTTGGGAAGTTAAAAGTTAGCTCCTGATAAGTGAGGTAGGAAGTTAGAAAACATACATCATGACTATCTGAGTACATGATACCAGTAAGAATTCCAGTTGGGGACAGACCTGCAGCTTTTCCTATGTCCCAAGTGATAAGGCATATCTCTATCTTCATCCAGGCTCACAAATAGAAGTTCTGATTGGCTTAGTTCCAGTTATTTCTGAAAACTGCAGGTTAAGCTCAGCAAAAACCACCATTCTCACCATATTATGGTTCCCTCACTCCCCAGTGGAAAGACACAGGCCAAAAGAATGATCTGTGCCTCCTTGACTCAAGGATTTACATCTCTGGAGATGCCCAGTAAAGGTGACAAGCAGTTCAGTGGGATTCAGGAGTACCACATCTGCTAGACTGGTGCTCCCAAAATTGTGCAGTATATGAACTGCACAGCTGAATGCAGAATCTCTAAAGGGTCACTTCTGAAGCAGAAAAAGCTGCTTTTTTCTGCAGGAAACATAAGCAAAAGAGAAATCTGGGCAGTCAAAGGCCTGGCTGAGTATATACAGGGATCTGTTATTCAAAATCCAAGGCCCTGATCAGGCTCTGCTTCTGTTTCCACACATTTTGCAGGAATCTTCCTGATGCTGGTGCACTTCCCAAAAAGACAGTATAGCTCAGTGGTTAAGAACTTGGCATCTAGAGTCTGCCCCATCCAGATCTGAGTTGTAGTCCACCAGTTTCTAGCTGTACATCCTTAGACAAATTTCTTCACTTTGGTGAGCCTGTTTCCCAATCTATAAAATGGAAACAGTAATGGAACCCATCTCATCAAGCAGTTATTAAGATTTACTGATATGCTTGAAAAGTAGCCGGGCACGGTGGCTCACGCCTGTAATCCCAGCACTTTAGTAGGCTGAGGTGGGTGGATCACCTGAGGTCGGGAGTTCAAGACCAGCCTGACCAACATGGAGAAACTCCATCTCTACTAAAAATACAAAAATTAGCTGGGCATGGTGGTGTGCGCCTGTAATCCCAGCTACTCAGGAGGCTGAGGGAAGAGCATCGCTAGAACCTGGGAGGCGGAGGTTGCAGTGAGTGGAGATTGTGCTCCTGTACTCCAGCCTGGTGACAGAGCAAGACTCTGTCTAAAAAAAAAAGAAAAGAAAAGAAAAGTGGTAGGTAATATTGCTGATGCTACCCTCAGTTTCATATCTGCCTTTGGGTCTTCAATTAATTTCTTCTACAAATTGATTGTACACCTACTTCGTGCCAGGCTCTAGGACTGATCTCTAGGACTACAATAGTGAACAAAACAAAGTCTCTAACCTCAATGGGCTTTGATTCTACTGGGGTAGCCTAAGAATAGGCAAATAGAGAGGAATCCATTAATAATTATTTATTTGCAATGATTGGTATGAGAAAAAATAGAATAATAGAGAAGTACACTTTAAGTTGGTTGCTCTGGGAAGGTCTCTTTGAGAAGGTGATACTTGAGCTGAGAACTGATGGATGAAAATGAGCCAGCTCTATGTTCCTGTTTAGGAAAAAAATAATTGAAATATATGAGGCAAAATTTTCCCCCCAATTGCTGTCCTTTTATCCAGGCCTTTAGGCCTCTGGTCATTTTAAGGAGGTTCTGGGGGAGTCGAGCCTTGAGTTGCAATTTTACTGGGGAAATGATAGAGGGCGGAAGGAGCATTTGTTCGGTGTGTATTGGTGTGCCCATACCAAAGCTCAGAAAGGTTGGCAGGGGAGTGAAGATCAGACACAGGTGTTTGGGAGCGAAGACAAAAGAAGTTCAAGCTAGCTGGCACTTCTGATGTGAAGTAGGGTGTGGCAGGATGCTAAAGAGAGGCTAATCTCTCCAGTTATTATCCCACTGAATTCTGTGAGGATACTCCTGTCCACGCAGTAACACCATAGATAGGAAATGAAGTAAGTGGTAGATGTGCATGAAAGGAGGAGTCAGAAGACTTCGATTCTAGATCTGCTTTATCATTGACTAGATCTGTGACCCTAGAGAAGTAACTTCTCTCTCCAGCACCTCAGTTGCCACATCAGTGCAAGGTAACAACTTCACAGGGTTTCCTGCCGACTTCACAGTTCGCAGGGCGGGTGTAAAAATCAGATAAGAGGCCGGGCATGGTGGCTCATGCTTGTAATACCAGCACGTTGGGAGGCCGAGGCGGGCAGATCACAAGGTCAGGAGTTCGAGACCAGCCTGGCCAACACAGTGAAACCCCATCTCTACTAAAAATACAAAAATTAGTGGGTGTGGTGATGGGCGCCTGTAATCCCAGCTACTTCGGAGGCTGAGGCAGGAGAATTGCTTGAACCTTGGAGGCGGAGGTTGCAGTGAGCCAAGATGGCGCCACTGCACTCCAGCCTGGGTGACAGAGCTAGACTCCATCTCAAAAAAAAAAAAAAAAAATCAGATAAGAGAAAGTATGTGAATGTCCTAGGAAAAAACATAAAGCTCTAGACAAATGTGAGGTACTGGCTGTCTAATGTCCCTTTCCCACTGATAGGCTGACAGGTGAAACACTAGGCATTTCATTTTCTGGTCCATCTGTTTGAGATTGGCCAGAAAGCCCTTATGTAGAGAAGACAGTAGCCCCAGAAAGTCCAAAAACAGTCCCATCCCATGGTGGCAAGCACCACTTCTAAGGATGTAAGGAGGATTCTTCCACTATGTGAGCTCAGAGGGCCCTGCGAGGCCATTATTTCCTTTGAGTACCACTTGAGATATCGCAAGAATTGTTTCTGCAGTAATAAACTGGAGACTTCAAGGAAGTAACATGTTTATTTCCAAGTCTCAACTATAATATACATATTTTATATTACCCAGAGGCCTCTATGGTGCTGTTCTTTCTGACCGTACATAAGGCATCCTGCTCCCATCTTCTCCCTCCATCCTACTCCATTAAGGCCCCACCTTCCTTCCATAACAATGGAGAGGGGTGGCATCTACCAGGAAAGAGCTACATTTTGACAGTTCCAGCTTCCAACTACCTTGAACTTTTTTTTTTCCCCTTCTCCCTTCACCATTACCCCACTTTGCGGTAGGACAGGGAGGACAGGAACAGGAGAAAAATTGAAACTGACAAGATGACTACAGAGAAGGTATGGGGAACTGAAGAAGCCCTGCAACTCTACTGGTTGATTTCATGAGAAATCGTGAATTTTAAAACTGCCCAAATTTCATTCTGACTCTCAGAAAGTAAATGACTGTTGAAGGCAACAGAGGGGGTCAGAGGTTAGATCACAGATGAAGGAACCCTGGGGATCCCGTGCTGTCACCAATTTGCTTGCAACTTTTCCTGCCACATCCCTTGGAATCAGAGAGGGAAAGATAATTAGGGCACATTGTTTATGGCCTGTATTGCTTTTATGAGTACACGTGTGTTCTATATACTAAATGCTCTTGGTTGGTGACAGTCTCTCTAAATAAAATCCAGTGATGACTGTGAAGACCTTGCAGGACCATTTTAGAAGATGAAAAGGAGGTTCCTGTGCAGCCTCAGGGACCCAATACACTGGATCAATTGCAACTGTCTTTTGTTCTGCCACTTTTATTGTTATCCATGCAAGGCAGCCTGCTGGCTTTCCATTAGAAAGACCAGAGAGTGCCAAGCCTAAATAACCGCTGAATATAATTTCTATCTCTGCTCCCTCCCTCTCTCATTCATTAGTTAGAAGGCCATATCTTTGGGTTGTATTGTGCACACATTAGGAAAGGCTGGGAAGACTACTGGTTGTTTATTCTTTGTTCCTCCTTCTCCTCACTATCTTCTTTCCATGGTAGCCTGATAATCTAACTTGGTTCATTTTGCTACATGGCCTGATAACATTATCACCAGGGATGCACAAATTATACCTACTCTCCACCGTCCTGTGTCTTGTCAACAGAGAGACGGAAGGTGACATGGACAGGCGAAAAGAGGGACAGATGGAAAGGAGGAAGAGTTGCTGGTTAGCTGCTTTGGCCTGCTGAATATATATATATATATATATACACACACACACACACACATATATATATACACACATATATACATACGTATGTGTGTGTGTGTGAGATTCTCACTCTGTCTCTCTCTGTCTCCCAGGCTGGAGTGCAGTGGTGCAATCTTGACTCACTGCAACCTCTGCCTTCTGAGTTAAAGCAATTTGCCTGCCTCAACCTCCCGAGTAGCTGGGATTACAGGCACGTGCCACCATGCCTGGCTAATTTTTGTATTTTTAGTAGAGACGGGGTTTCACCATGTTGGTCAGGTGAAACTCTGACTCAAGTGATCCACCTACCTCGGCTTCCCAAAGTGCTGGGATTACAGGTATGAGCCACTGTGCCGGGCCTGAATATATCGAGATTAGCAGGTAGAAACCCTGAATTCATGTTTCTGAAAATGGTCAGCAACCACCTGCATCAAAATCACCGAAAGAAGCTTGTTAAACAATGAAGATTCTTGGGCCTTCCACCCTCAGAGCATCATTTTTTTGTGTAACTGCAGTGGGACCCAGGAATCTGCATTTTGGCAAGCACCCTAGGTCAGTCTGATATCCACTGACGTTTGAGAACCACTGATGTAAACAAATTCTAATACATTCACCAGGTTTCAAAGGCGTGCTCAACCTCTATATTCTTCTTGAGTTTTCATATTGTAGCCACTTTCTGAGGAGTTTCTTCCCTCCATCTCTGCCCAGAGATATCCTGCTGATGTCTCAGGGCCCAGCTCAAATATAACCTATTTCGTAATGTCTTCTCTGCTTTCTGTTTCTCACCTGCAAATAGCTGGGCTCTCTCTTGAAGCAATGAGACAGAATACTGGCTTGATGTCAGTAGTGGAGTGTGAGGGGAATTGGGAACACGAGGATGGGAGAGCTGGAATGGAGCTGGAGCTTGAGTTCTGAGGTTTGCCCTGAAGTGTAGCACCTGAGTTTGCACACTGAAGCCGAGGTGGTTAAAAAGGCTGGAAGCTGAGTACTAGTAAAAAAAGTAACACACACTAAGTCCTCAAATGGTCAGAGCAGTAACCCCAACCATCTAGAAACCAGAATTTGGGAGAGGGATTAGCAGCCCTTTCATGCCTGAGGATGGGGGTGGGAGACAAACAGAATGGCTGCCCACTAGACTACTGCACATGCTCAGTAGGGAAAAGGACCTGTTTGCAACACTCACCAAGGGGGCTCTTGCAGTTTGGGAAAGGTTAAAGGGGCTATTGGGAAGCATCAGTACTAGGGTGCAAGGGAGTCTTGGGGGCAGTGGATGGGCAGTGAATAAGAACTGGAGGGACAGCTCTCTTTTTGGCCCTGACACTTTGCAGCTGAGTTTGTACACTTAAATTGAAGTTGCTGTGAGGGCTCTAGACTAGCTAAACCAATCTCAAAGTGATTCCCAGCAGGCCCCAGAATGATTATAACAGTAAATTCGAACCATCTAGAAACCTTAGAGAGTAGATGAGGATTGTGGACTATTTTGTGGCAGGGAATTGGCTCCCCATAGACCACACTGCATGGATGCAGTAAGTTAGAGGGGAGGGCATTGAGGGATATGGGAATACTTGCTGAGGAATGTTTCTCTGCTTCAGGGTCTCCACAAGGTTGAGGGAGGCTTTGACTACCTCCATATTTTGAAGATTCCTGTATATTTTTTAAACGAGTTGAAAAAATAAAGTTAAAAATTATAATCTCTTCAAAATGCTAACATATTTTTAAATTACATTTTTAGCCCCAAAGCAAAACTGCAATACAATGTATAATTTCTGGTGAGGTCCAGAAATCTGCATTTTTAACAAATGCCCCATATGATTTTGATACACACCAACATTTGAGAAGCATGCCCTGAATTCTACCAAGAGAAGAAAGCAATCCAAGTGAGGTAGACTTCCCTTGTCAGGGAAAATGAACCCTCTCGCTTCTCTTTGGCATGTGTATGTCACAGCAATTTGTGTTGCTTTCCCATCAAAGTGAAGTAGAGCTGGTCTTATACTCAAGCGAAGTAGGTAACTACCAGTTAAAGTGAAGCCTCCCAATATGTCCCCCTGCCCAAAATCTCTCTCCAACTGGCCTGCCCATAGGGCCTAAGATTCCTAGGAGCAGCCTTTCTCCTTAAGAGTTATTATTAGCTCTGCTTTTGCTGTCTTTTTGCCTGCCACTCTCCCTTTGTATTAGGTTATAAAGTTTTCCAATTTGCTAAACAAGCTTGCAGGAAATCTGAAAGAATATGTAAGACTGTCAAAAACTGGTAAGAAATTGGCCTTGTAGTTTGATTGCAAGGAAAATAACTGTGAGCTTGGATTTGTTGAGAAATGTAAAATTGAACAGGCATGTTCATTTAACCTCTAGCTATGGCCATGTGCTCAGAATCTGGACAAGTCAACAACATTTGAGGGTGTGCTCTACAATCAGAGTATATATACTCACACTGTGAAAGGAGCTAAAACAAATAGAAGCCTTTGCCTGCTCTACAGGAGCTGACAATCTGAAAGGCAATGCAGGGCACACACATGAATTAGAACACATCTGTAAGGCTATGTGTCATTAGGTGCACATTATAGCCGCACAAAAGTCCTAATCACTGTGGAAAGTTGAGAAAAGGCAGGACCACTGTCTATGGTTGTGTAGTTTGTCTCTTACACAAAACCACCCAGCCAGGATCTGATCTGGGAAAATGTTCCAAAGTCATAGTTGGGTAGAGAGGGTGGGACAGAGAGTAGAAAAGGGCATCACTACCAAACACTGAAAGTAAACAAGGGAACAGCCAATATCCAATTTGTCTATCAGATAAAGTGAAAGGCTAGTCCCACGAAAATAAATGAAAATTTATTGGGGATGATATCTCTTGGAAAGTTTTAGATAAGTATGATTACAAAAGCACATCCATAATGTTATAATTCAGTTTAAATCAAGGGTTATAAATAAAACAGATTTCTATATACCAAATGATTTTGTCATCCATATTATTCACTGCTATAATCCCACCACCTAGCATCTGGCAGACAATCAACACATATTTTTGAATGAATTAATGTATGAATGAATACTTACCTTACTCAACAATTAACAGCTTACCGTGTTTATCCAATCCTTCCAGGTGGGCTATAGTTGCTGATCTTTAGGATTCAGGTAATACCGCTATACTCCAATTGTATTCTGTGTGGCATTCCCATCACCGCCACTGGACAATCATCTCTTTATACCCAAAACTATACAGAACACTTGCAATGTGGGAGTTGCTCAACACAGGAATCAAAAAAATAAACGGATAGTTAGATAATGAATTGATACATGATAAATGAATGGAAAAAGACTGTTGAGAAGAGTATTTACAATAATTTCTCTGCTAAATTATTGCATAGTAATTCCCAACGTGAGGTCACGTGAGCACCAGAGGAATGGAATGGGAGCAATTGGGGTCCTCAAACTCTTTTCAAAATGCTTAGCTAAAATCATATCCTCATATCAGTGGAGTGGGTGCAATGAGGGGCACCAGAAAGCATTCTATGCACACACACAAAAAGTTGCCTATGGTTTATAACTTGGCCCACTGTATCTTTCCATTCTCTGTCAAAAATCAAGTATTCTTCCCTCAAAACCTTTAGAAAATTTTTAAAGGACATAACTGCTTATTGTTTAAAATACATACAAACAAAAAGCTAAACTCACGTAGGGATTAAAAAAAAACCACCAGCATTTCCAGATACCAAGACATCTAGCCAAGTTTATTAAAAAAATGGCTGAATACCCACAGGAGTTGAATCATCATTCTCCCTTTTTGAACATGTCCACAGATGGAAATCTGTGCTTGAAAATGTGACTCAGTTCATTTTAAGAAATACTGATTGAATATCTACTTCATTTCAAGAGCTGTGGTAGCAAAACATAAGTGTATTTCCAAGGATGAGAGATTGCTGTTCTGGGCCATCAAAGGGTAAAATGAGAACTCAAGGTTTGTTCCTGGTATTATAGGTTCAGAAGTACAGGGGAAGGAATCAACAATTATATAGCTCTTACTACATATCAGAGAGTAGCCTAGGAATTTTATATTGACTTCTACAACCATTCTGCTTGGTAGGTATTTCCCCCCATTTTTACTGTTGAGAAAACTGTGACTCAAAGACTTGAATTTACTGGTCTGAGATCACATAGCTAGTAAGTAGAAGAGGAGTATTCCAAACCATTCTGTGTTGTTTGACCCCCCCCCAAAACCTCTGCCCTTTTGACAGTGGCATGCTGCTTCTCAATATTTCATAGTGCTCTTACCTCCTATCCTCCTCTGCATCCTAATTTGCCTGCAGAAACACTGTATCCCATGGCAAATTTCAGGGCAGCGAGAGTTTATTATAGCCATAACTCTGTGTGTGTGTGCGTGTGTGTGCGCGCGAGTGCGTGCACGTACATAAAATTTATATATTGAAATTGTTTTAGTTCAGGGTCTCATCAAGAGCATTCAAACATTTTGCTGGCATACCCTCTAATGAATTTGGAAAAACAAAATCTATATATCTCCTTACATATTTTTGGATTGATGTCCAAATATTTCATCATAAGTTTCAACAGTTGCAAAGGATGTAATTTCTGGAATACGGTAGACATTGACATTTAAAATAAAACTATGTAATTACTCATTTAAATGCATCCAATGGAATCTGAATACTATAGCAACTTCTTACTCATACCCATATGTTAAGAAAATAAATGGCTTAATTCTTCTTCAGGGAAGAAAGTTTACATCATTCCTTTGTCTTCTTGAATTCTCATTTCCGTTCCACATTCCCACAAAATTTTATTGTAATGTTATATAATTTTTGCATTTAAGTATTTTATTTTTTATTACTTTGTCATATTTCTTCATAAGAAAGCATAAATTGAAATTTAATTTTTTTATTCCCTATTGCCATAAGGTAATAATGTTAAAACCATTCTTCTGAATTTAGTTGTCCATGAATTATTAGTAGTACCAAACTACTCAAAAGAACACAAATATAAATATAAATTTTGATAAACAATTAGAGATAAAATTACACTTTTATTAAAAATGCCTTTCTTCTTAAAAATGTGATTGGAGCTTTTCTCCCAACTAGGTATTATATTCACAGATGAATATTGAATAACATTCAGGAACAAGATTCAGCATCAATTATATTTTCTTTCCATTTTTATAAAAGTAAATGTTATGAAATCTTTTTCATATCAATAATTATATGTGAATTGATAGAGTTTAATTATGCTACTGTCACTCAATTTTTTAACTCAGAGTTGTGTGCCAGAAAGTCACATAATTATTTTTCATAAAATAATATTTTTAACAATTTATTATCTGAATACTTGATTAAGTTCTCCTTAAATGTTATTGAAGTCAATAAATTAGAAACCACCTGAGATAGAAGACAATTTGTTACCTTAAAGTCATTCAGTTTCTCAATTTCTGGGAAGTACTACTCTGGTAGGCAGCTTCTGAGATGGACCCCTGTGATTTCCACTTTCTGGCATTTGAGTCCTTATGCAGTCCTCTCCCCATGAGTGTGGGCTAGACCCAAGAACCCACTTTTAACAAATAGAATATGGCAAAAGGGCCAGGCACGGTGGCTCATGCCTGTAATCCCCACACTTTGGGAGGTCGAGGCAGGCGGATCACGAGGTCAGGAGCTCGAGTCCAGCCTGGCCAATATGGTGAATCCCCATCTCTACTAAAAATACAAAAATTAGCCTGGTGTGGTGGTGGGTGCCTGTAATCCCAGCTACTCAGGATGCTGAGGGAGGAGAATTGCTTGAACCCAGGAGGCAGAGGTTGCTGTGAGCCGAAATCACGCCAGTGCTCTCCAGCCTGGGCGACAGGGCAAGACTCCATGTCAAAAACAAACAAACAAAAAAACAAAGAAACAAAATGAAGACTATGGCATGGTGACCATAGTTAATAATAATGTATTGTATACTTGAAGTTGCTGAGAGAGTAGATCTTAAATGTTCTTACCACACACACACAAACAAAATGGTAACTGAGGAGGCAGAGCAAGATGACTGAATAGAAGCCTCCAACAATCGTCCTCTGTGCAGGAACACCAAATTAAACAACTACACACACAGTAAAGCACCTTCATAAAAAACAAAAAACAAAAAATCAGGTGAGTGATCATAGTACCTGTTTTTAACCTCGTATTGCTGAAAGAGACACTAAAGAGGGTAGAAAAGACAGTCTCGCATTCCCGACACCATCCTTCCTGTACCTCTGGCAGTGGCTGCATGGCATGGAGACAGAATCTGTACACTTGGAAGAGGGAGAGCATAGTGGCTGAGACATTGCATTGAATTCAGTGCTGCCCTGTCACAGCAAAAGCAACACTTGGCAGAACTCAGCCCAGTGAGCTGGGCTAACCCCTGGAGTGAGCATTTAGACCAGCCCTAGCCAGAGGGGAACTGTTCATCCCAACCATCAGAACCTGAGTTCCAGCAAGCCTCACCACCTCAGGCCAAAGTGCCCTGGGGTTCTAAATGCACTTGAAAGGTAATCTGGGCCACAAGGACTGCAATTACTTGGCAAGTCCTGGTGCTGTGCTGCACATGAGGCAAGCAGACTTGGAGCACATGTGACCTAGTGAGACACCAGCAGGGGCGGCCAAGGAAGTGCTTGTACCACCCCTCTCACAACCCAGGCAGTGCAACTCATAGCTCCAGGTGAGACCCCTTCCTTCTGCTTGAGGAGCGGAGAGGGAAGAAACAAGAAGACTTTCTCTTGCAACTTGGATACCGGCTCAGCCACAGTAGGATAGGGCACTGGGCGGAGTCCTGAGGCCCCCATTCCAGGCCCTGGCTCCTGAATGACAATTCTAGACACATCCTGGGCCAGAAGAGAACTTGCTGCTTTGAAGGGAAGGACTCAGTTCTGGAAGGATTCATCACACACTGACTAAAGAGCCCTTGGACCCTGAATAATCAGGAGTGTTACTCCGGTAGTACTCACTGTGAGCCTTGGGTGAGACTGAGAAATATATTGGCTTCAGGTGTGGCCCAGCATTATTCTCAGCTATGGTGGCTACAGGGAGAGACCCCTTCTGCTAGAGAAAAGGAGAGGGAAGAGTAAAGGGGACTTTGTCTTGCAGCTTAGGTGTCAGCTCAGCCATAGTGAGGTAGAGCACCAAGCAGTCTCTTTCGGTCCTCAATCCCAGGCCTTGGCTCTTGGACAGCATTTCTGGACCTTCCCTGCACCAAAGGGGGTACTACTGCCCTGAAGGGATAGTCCCAGGCCTGGCAGCATTCATTGCAAGCTGACTGAAGAGTCATTGGCCCTTGAGTGAACATCAGCAGTAGGCAGGCAATACTTGCTATGTGCCTGGTGTGGTGGTGGCCATGGGGAAACTCTTCAGCTTATGAAAAGGGGAGGAAAGAGTGGGGAGGAAAGATTGGGAAGGGTTTTGTGTTGTGGCTTGGGTGCCAGCTCAGCCCCAGTAAAATAGAGCACCAAGTAGATTCCTAAGGTTTCTGACTCTAGGCCCTGGCTCCTATATGGTATCTCCGGACCCACCTGGGGACCGGGGGAGCTCATCACCCAAAAGGGAAAGACACAAGCTTGGCTGGCTTTGCCACCTGCCGATTGTAGAGCCCTAGGGCCTTGAGCAAACACAGATGGTAGCCAGGCAGTGGTCACCACAGGCCTTGGGTGAGAGCCAGTGCTGTGCTGGTTTCAGGTCTGACCCAGGGAAGTCCTAGTGGTGGTGGCCACAGTGGTGCTTGTGTTACCTCCCCGCAACTCCATGCAGCTCAGTGCGTGCACACACACACATACACACACACACACACACACACACACACACAGAGAGAGAGAGAGAGAGAGAGAGAGAGAGACTCCATTTGTTTGGGAGAAAATAATGGAAGACAATAAGAGCCTCTGTCTTATAATCCAGAGAATTCTTCCAGAGCTTATCAAAGACCATGAAGGCAGTACCTCTACGAGTCTACAAGAGCCACAGTATTACTGGGCTTGAGGTGTCCCCTAATGCAGATACAGCTGCAGTGACAAAAACCTTATATCACAACACCTAAATCCCTTCAAATATCTTGGGAAAGCCTTCCCAAGAAGACATGCACAAACAACCCCAGACTGTGAAGACTACAATAAATATCTAACTCTTCAATGCCCAGACACAGATAAATATGCACCAGCATCAAGACCATCCAGGAAAACAAGACTTCACCAAATGAACTAAATAAGGTACCAGGGAACAATCCCAGGGATACAGAGATATGTGGCCCTTCAGACAGAGAATTCAAAATAGCTGTTTTGAGGGAATTCAACAAAATTCAAGATAACACAGAAAAGGAATTCAGAATCCTATCAGATACATTAAAAAAAAAAGATAGAAATAATTTAAAAGAATCGGGAAGAAATTCTGTAGTGGAGAAGTGCAATTGGCATACTGAAGTCTCTCATACATGAGTCTCTCAATAGCAGAATTGATCAAAGAGAAGAAAGAATTAGTAAGCTTGAAGACAGGCTATTTGAAAATACCCAGGCAGAGGAAACAAAAGAAAAAAGAATGAAGCATCCCTACAAGATCTAGAAAATAGCCTCAAAAGGGCAAAGCTAAAAGTTTTGGCCTTAAAGAGGATGTAGAGAAAGAGATGGGGGTTGAAAGTTTAGTCAAAGAAATAATAACAGATAACTTCCCAAACCTATAGGAATATATTAATATTCAAGTACAAGAAGGTAATAGAACACCAAGCAGATTTAACCAAAAGACTACCTCAAGATATTTAATAATCAAACTCTTCCCAAAGGTCAAGGGTAAAGAAAGGATCCTGAAAGCAGCAAGAAAAAAGAAGCAAATAACATGTAACGAAGTTCTAATACACCTGGCAGCAGACTTGTCAGTGGAAACCTTGCAGGCCAGGAGAGAGTAGCATGAATTATTTAAAGTGCTGAAGGAAAAAAACTTTTATCCTAGAATAGTATACCCAGTGAAAAAATATCCTTTAAACATAAAGGGTAAGTAAAGATTGTCCCAGATAAACAAACAAACAAAAAAAATGGTAACTGTTTGAGGTGATGGATATGTTAATTAGCTTGATTTAATCATTTTATAATTATATACAAATCAAAACATCATGTTGTACACCATGAAAAATATACAGTTTTTGTCAAGTTTACATTTAAAATGCCAGGAGAAGAAAAAGAATATGGCAAAAGTGATGTCATTTCCAAGATTAGGTTACAAAAAGACCATGGCTTTTCTCTCTCTTTCTTACTCTGAGAAAAGCCTGCTACCATGCTGTGAGTTGCCCTGCAGAGAGGCCCACATGGCAAGGAACTGAGGGAGGCCTCTGTCCAATAGCTAACAAGGCTCTAAGACCTTCAGTCACATAGCCCATGAAGAACTAAACCTGCCAACAATCATGTAAGTGAATTTGGAAGAAAATCCTTCCTTGGTTGAGTCTTCAGATATGACGTTAACACTAGCCAACACCTTGTCCATACCCTTGTAAGAGACCTTGAGCCAGAGACACATAACTTTGCCACACCCAGATTCCTGACCCACAGAAACTGGGATAATAAATGTTTGTGGTTTTAAGCTTTAAGTTTTTAGATAAAACCAAAAAGGCTTTACTAAGACTTATCAAATACTTATTAAATATACAAATTACTCTTTTACTTAGAGGTACCTTGTTTAACCCAACATATTAAGCAAAATTCATGATATAGAAAATAGATATTTTAATAATTTTAATACACCTTTACCAATAAAACATTTTTATTAAACGTTTTTGTATTATCACCTGCTTTGAATATAATTTTACCAAAACTACAGAGCTGCAGATTTAGCAATTTATAAAAAATATTGGCCAAGTGCTGTAATCCCAGCAGTTTGGGAAGCTGAGGTGGGCAGATCGCTTAAACTCAGGAATTCAAGTACAGCCTGGGCAACACAGCAAAACCCTGTCTCTACAAAAATTATAAAAATTAGCCAGGTGTAGTGGTATGCACCTGTAGTCCCAGTTACTCAGGAGGTTGAGGTGGGAATATCACTTGAGCCTGGGAGGTGGAGGTTGCAGTAAGCTGAGATAGCAGCACTGCACTCCAGCCTGGGTGACAGAGTGATACCCTATCTCAAAAAATATATCTATATAGATAGATAGACAGATAGATAGATAGATAGATAGATAGATAGATAGATAGATAGATAGATAATCTGTCATTTAGCCTAACTGGCATAATAATTTTCATTTCCAAAACAATTGGCTAAATCACACTTACTTATTTTCTGTCTCAAAAAATATGGCTTGATTTTTCAGCTCAATAAATATGTCAATACTGTTCATGCACTTTGCCCACTTTGGAAAACAGTATGAAGATTCCTTAAAGAGCTAAAAGTAGAACTACCATTTGATCCAGCAATCCCCCTACTGGGTATCTACCAAGAGAAAAAGAAGTTAGTATAAAAGAAAGACACTTGCACATACATGTTTATAGCAGCACAATTTGCAATTGCAAAAATACGGAATCAGCCTAAATGCCAATCAACCAATGAGTGGATAAAGTAGTATTCCATGGATACACCACGGAATACTACTTACCCATAAAAAAGAATGAAATAATGGCATTTACAGCAACCTGAATAGAATTGGAGACCATTATTCTAAGTGAAGTAAGTCAGGAATGGAAAACCAAATATCATATGTTCTAATGTATAAGTGGGAACTAAGCTATGAAGACACAAAGGCATAAAAATGATACAATGGACTTTGGGGACTTGGGGGGAATGGTGGGAGGGGGGTGAGGGATAAAAGACTACCCATTGGGTACAGTATACACTGCTCGGGTTATGGGTACACCAAAATCTCAGAAATCACCACTAAAAAACTTATCCATGTAACCAAAAACCATCTGTTTCCCAAAAACTATTGAAATTTTAAAATGCATGGATAATACAAAAAAAGTCAATACTTGTCCATGTCATGAACATCTCATGAGTAAATTCTAATTGTAGGAAGGATAGACAGCTAGAAAGATATAGATAGGCCTTTAGGAAGATGGCTGACTAGGAAGAGCTCCGGTCTGCAGCTCCCAGCGTGATCGACGCAGAAGATGGGTGATTTCTGCATTTCCAAATGAGGTACCTGGTTCATCTCCTAAGGACTAGTTGGACAGCGGGTACAGCCGGCAGAGGACAAGCTGAAGCAGGGTGGCACGTCGCTTCACCCGGGAAGCACAAGGGGTCGGGGGATTTCCCTTTCCTAGCCAAGGGAAGCCATGACAGACTACCTGGAAAAACGTGGCACTCCCACCCAAATACTGTGCTTTTCCCAAGGTCTTAGCAAACTGCAGACAAGGTGATTCAATCCCATGCTTGGCTCGGTGGGTCCCACGCCCATGGAGCCTTGGTCACTGCTAGCTCAGCAGTCTGAAATCGATCTGTGAGGCTGCAGCATGGCTGGTGGAGGGGCGTGTGCCATTGCTGAGGCTTGAGTAGGTAAGAAAAGTGGCCAGGAAGCTAGAACTGGGTGGAGCCTATCACAGCTCAACAAGGCCTACTGCCTCTAGAGTCCACCTCTGTGAGCAGGGCATAGCTGAACGAAAGGCAGCAGACAACTTCTGCAGACTTAAACATCCCTGTTTGACAGCTCTGAAGAGAGCAGTGATTCTCCCAGCACAGCGTTTGAGCTCTAAGAATGGACAGACTGCCTCCTCAAGTGGGTACCTGACCCCCGTGTAGCCTAACTGGGAGATACTTCCCAGTGTGGGCCGACAGACACCTCATATAGGCAGCTGCCCCTCTGGAAGAAGCTTCCAGAGGAAGGATCAGGGCAGCAATATTTGCTGTTCTGCAATATTTGTTGTTCTGCAGCCTCTGCTGGTGATACCCAGGCAAACAGGGTCTGGAGTACACCTCCAGCAAACTCCAACAGACCTGCAGCTCAGGGACCTGACTGCTAGAAGGAAAACTAACAAATAGATAGGAATAGCATCAACATTAACAAAAAGGTCATCTACACCAAAACCCCATCTCTAGGTCACCAACATCAAAGATCAAAGGTAGATAAAACCACAAAGATGGGGAGAAACCAGAGCAGAAAAGCTGAAGATTCTAAAAACCAGAGCGCCTCTTCTCCTCCAAAGAATTGCATCTCCTCACCAACAATGGAAGAAAGCTGGATGGAGAATGACTTTGACGAGTTCACAGAAGTAGGCTTCAGAAGATCGGTAATAACAAACTACTCTGAGCTAAAGGAGGATGTTCGAACCCATCATAAGGAAGCTAAAAACCTTGAAAAAAGATTAGACGAATGGCTAACTAGAATAAACAGTGTAGAGAAGACCATAAATGACATGATGGAGTTGAAAACCATGGCACAGGAACTTCGTGACACATGCACAAGCTTCAATAGCCAATTTGATCAAGTGGAAGAAAGGGTATCAGTGATTGAAGATCAAATTAAGGAAATAAAGCGAGAAGACAAGGTTAGAGAAAAAAGAGTAAAAGGAAATGAACAAAGCCTCCAAGAAATATGGGACTGTGGGAAAAGACCAAATCTATGTTTGATTGGTGTACCTGAAAGTGATGGGGAGAATGGAACCAAGTTGGAAAACACTCTTCAGGATATTATCCAGGAGAACTTCCCCAACCTAGCAAGGCAGGCCAACATTCAAATTCAGGAAATACAGAGAACATCACAAAGATACTCCTTGAGAAGAGCAACCCCAAGACACGTAATTCTCAGATTCACCAAAGTCGAAATGAAGGAAAAAGTGTTAAGGGCAGCCACAGAGGAAGGTTGAGTAACCCACAAAGGGAAGCCCATCAGACTAACAGCGGACCTCTTGGCAGAAACCCTACAAGCCAGAAGAGAGTGGGGGCCAATATTCAACATTCTGAACGAAAAGAATTTTCAACCCAGAATTTCATATCCACCCAAAGTAAGCTTCATAAGTGAAGGAGAAATAAAATCCTTTACAGACAAGCAAATGCTGAGAGATTTTGTCGCCACCAGGCCTGCCTTACAAGAGCTACTGAAGGAAGCACTAAACATGGATAGAAACAACCAGTACCAGCCACTGCAAAAATATGCCAAATTGTGGAGACCATCAATGCTAGGAAGAAACTGCATCAACTAACAAGCAAAATAACCAGCGAACATCATAATGACAGGATCAAATTCACACATAACAATATTAACCTTAAATGTAAATGGGCCAAATGCCCCAATTAAAAGACACAGACTGGCAAATTGGATAAACAGCCAAGACCCATGAGTGTGCTATATACGGCAGACCCATCTCACGTGCAAAGATGCACGTCGGCTCAAAATAAAGGGATGGAGGAACATCTACCAAGCAAATGGAAAGCAAAAAAAAGCAGGGGCTGCAATCCTAGTCTCTGATAAAAGAGACTTAAACCCAACAAAGATCTAAAGAGACAAAGAAGGCCATTACATAATGGTAAAGGGATCCATTCAACAAGAAGAGCTAGCTATCCTAAATATATATGCACCCAATACAGGAGCACCCAGATTCATAAAGCAAGTCCTTAGAGACCTACAAAGAGGCTTAGACTCCCACACAATAATAATGGGAGACTTTACACCCCACTGTCAATATTAGACACATCAACGAGACAGAAGGTTAACAAGGACATCCAGGACCTGAATTCAGCTCTGCACCAAGCAGACCTAATAGACATCTACAGAACTCTCCACCCCAAATCAACTGAATATACTTTCTTCTCAGCACCATATCACACTTATTCTGAAATTGACCACATAATCGGAAATAACACACTCCTCAGCAAATGTAAAAGAACAGAAATCACAACAAACTGTCTCTCAGAACACAGTGCAATCAAATTAGAACTCAGGATTAAGAAACTCACTCAAAATTGCACAACTACATGGAAACTGAACAACTTCCTCCTTAATGACTAATGGGTACATAATGAAACGAAGGCAGAAACAAAGATGTTCTTTGAAATCAATGAGAACAAAGAGACAACATACCAGAATCTCTGGGACACATTTAAGGCAGTGTGTAGAGGGAAATTTATAGCACTAAATGCCCACAAGAGAAAGCAGGAAAGATCCAAAATCGACACCCTAACGTCACAATTAAAAGAACTAGAGAAGCAAGAGCAAATGCAAAAGCTAGCAGAAGGCAAGAAATAACTAAGATCAGAGCAGAACTGAAAGAGATAGAAACACAAAAAACCCTTCAAAAAATCAAAGAATCCAGGAGCTGATTTTTTGAAAAGATCAACGAATTGATAGACCACTAGCAAGACTAATAAAGAAGAAAAGAGGGAAGAATTAAATAGGTGCAACAAAAAATGATAAAGGGGATATCACCACTGATTCCACAGAAATATAAACTACAATCAGAGAATACTATAAACACCTCTACACAAATAAACTAGAAAATCTAGAAGAAATGGATAAATTCCTTGACACATACACCCTCTCAAGACTAAACTAGGAAGAAGTTGAATCTCTGAATAGGCCAATAACAGGCTCTGAAATTGAGGCAATAATTAATAGCCTACCTACCAAAAAAAGTCAAGGTCCAGACGGATTCACAGCTGAATTCTACCAGAGATACAAAGAGGAGCTGGTACCATTCCTTCTGAAATTAATCCAATCAATAGATAAAGACAGAAATCTCCCTGACTCATTTTATGAGGCCAACATCATATTGATACCAAAGCCTGGCAAAGACACAACAAAAAAAGAGAATTTTAGACCAATATCCCTGATGAACATCAATGCGAAAATCCTCAATAAAACACTGGCAAACCGAATCCAGCAGCACATCAAAAAGCTTATCCACCATGATCAAGCTGGTTTCATCCCTGGGATGCAAAGCTGGTTCAACATACGCAAATCAATAAATGTAATCCATCACGTAATCAGAACCAATGACAAAAACCACATGATTATCTCAATAGATGCAGAAAAGGCCTTCAACAAAATTCAACACCCTTTCATGCTAAAAACTCTCAATAAACTAGGTATTGATGGAACATAACTCAAAATACTAAGAGCTGTTTATGACAAACCCACAGCCAATATCATACTGAAAGTGCAAAAACTGGAAGCATTCCCTTTGAAAACTGGCACAAGACAAGGATGCCCTCTTTCACCACTCGTATTCAACACAGTGTTGGAAGTTCTGGCCAGGGCAATCAGACAAGAGAAAGAAATAAAGGGTATTCAATTGGGAAATAAGGAAGTCAAATTGTGCGTCTTTGCAGATGACATGATTGTATATTTAGAATGCCCCATCGTCTCAGCCCAAAATCTCCTTAGGCTGATAAGCAACTTCAGCAAAGTCTCAGGATACAAAATCAATGTGCAA
Organism: Hylobates moloch; assembly: GCF_009828535.3. Lineage (NCBI taxonomy): Eukaryota > Metazoa > Chordata > Mammalia > Primates > Hylobatidae > Hylobates > Hylobates moloch. The sequence continues at coordinate 93,663,581 of NW_026652282.1, read as the reverse complement.
AAATCACAAGCATTCTTAAACACCAATAACAGACAAACAGACAGCCAAATCATGAGTGAACTCCCATTCACAATTGCTACAAAAAGAATAAAATACCTAGGAATCCTACATACAAGGAATGTGAAGGACCTCTTCAAGGAGAACTACAAACCACTGCTCAACAAAATAAAAGAAGACACAAAGAAATGGAAGAATATTCCATGCTCATAGATAGGAAGAATCAATATCATGAAAATGGCCATACTGCCCAAGGTAATTTATAGATTCAATGCCATCCCCATCAAGCTACCAATGACTTCCTTCGCAGAATTGGAAAAAACTACTTTAAAGTTCATATGGAACCAAAAAAGAGCCAGCATTGCCAAGTCAATCCTAAGCAAAAAGAACAAAGCTGGAGGCATCAGGCTACCTGACTTCAAACTATACTACAAGTCTACTGTAACCAAAACAGCATGGTACTGGTCCCAAAACAGAGATATAGACCAATGGAATAGAACAGAGGCCTCAGAAATAACACCACACATCTACAACCATGTGATCTTTGACAAACCTGACAAAAACAAGCAATGGGGAAAGGATTCCCTATTTAATAAATGGTGCTGGGAAAACTGGCTAGCCATATGTAGAAAGCTGAAACTGGATCCCTTCCTTACACCTTACACAAAAATTAATTCAAGATGGATTAAAGACTTAAATGTTTGGCCTAAAACCATAAAAACTCTAGAAGAAAACCTAGGCAATACCATTCAGGACATAGGCATGGGCAAGGACTTCATGACTAAAACACCAAAAGCAATGGCAACAAAAGCCAAAATTGACAAATGGGATCTAATTAAACTAAAGAGCTTCTGCACAGCAAAAGAAACTACCATCAGAGTGAACAGGCAACCTACAGAATGGGAGAAATTTTTTGCAATCTGCCCATCTGACAAAGGGCTAATATCCAGAATCTACAAAGAACTCAAGCAAATTTACAAGAAAAAGACAAACAACCCCATCAAAAAGTGGGCAAGGGATAGGAACAGATACTTCTCAAAAGAAGACATCTATGCAGCCAACAGACACATGAAAAAATGCTCATCATCACTGGCCATCAGAGAAATGCAAATCAAAACCACAATGAGATACCATCTCACACCAGTTAGAATGGCAATCATTAAAGAGTCAGGAAACCACAGATGCTGGAGAGGATGTAGAGAAATAGGAACGCTTTTACACTGTTGATTGAAGTGTAAATTAGTTCAACCATTGTGGAAGACACTGTGGCAATTCCTCAAGGATCTAGAATGAGAAATACAATTTGATCCAGCAATCCCATTACTGGGTATATACCCAAAGGATTATAAATCATGCTACCATAAAGACACATGCACACGTATGTTTATTATGTTTATTATGGCACTATTCACAATAGCAAATGCCCATCAATAATAGACTGGATAAAGAAAATGTGGCACATATACACCATGGAATACTATGCAGCCATAAAGAAGGATGAGTTCATGTCCTTTGCAGGGACATGGATGAAGCTGGAAACCATCATTCTCAGCAAACTATCACAAAGACAGAAAACCAAACACCGCATGTTCTCACTCATAGGTGGGAACTGAACAATGAGATCACTTGGACACAGGGTGGGGAACATCACACACTGGGGCTTGTCAAGGGTGGAGGGCTGGGGGAGGGATAGCATTAGGAAAAACACCTAATGTAAATGATGAGTTGATGGGTGCAGCAAACCAACATGGCGCATGTATACCTATGTGTCAAACCCGCAGGTTGTGCACATGTACCGTAGAACTTAAAGTATAATAATAAAAAAATAAAAATAAATAAATAAATAAAGATATAGATATAACATGCAGGCTTGCTATGAGTTTGTCACCATTATGAAATGAGGTGATATAGATAGTTCTTCTAATGTTGTCTTTTTTGCTTTGCCTTTACAGAATTCTCCCTCAGGAATGATATATTCCTTGAGCAATAGTTGAGAAATGTAGAGGAGGTCATTAAAAGAAGATTATCATCACTCTTGTAATACCACTACAAATTATCCCAGTATCCCCCAAACCAGCTCAAACACTGTGTTTCTAAGCTTCGCCCTTAATAAAAATATGTATAATGTGCAGAGTGATTTTTAAAAAGCCAATGATGGATACACGGTACAGCAATTGAAGGTGTCATCTTAATATTTTAATGGCATGGAATTTTTTTTACTGCTTTGTGAAGCCTTTGGATTCATTATCTAGAATTATACTTTTAAATATATAAAAATATAATTTGCTTTTGCAGAAATTGACAAGCTGCTCCTAAAATTCATATACAAATATAAGGGATCCCAAAGAGCCAATACAATCTTGAAAAATCAATGAAGTTTGAGGATTTATACTTCCAAGTTTCAAAACTTACTACAAAGCTGTAGTAATCAAAACAGTGTGGTAGTGGCATAAGAATTGACATAAAGACCAACAGAATAGAATTAAAGGTCCAGAAGAAATAAATTTTTTATGAGTTTCTGTCAAGGGTACAAAGACAATTCAATGGAGAAAGACTAGTCTTTTCTAACAAACGGTGCTGAGACAACTGGATTTCCACATGCAAAAGAGTAAAGTAGGGCTTTTTCATACCATACACAAAAACTAACTCTATATTGAGCACAGACCTAAATGTAAGTGATAAAACTCTTAGAAGAAAACCTAGGAGTAAATCTTTGTGACCATGGGTTAGATAATGATTTCATAGATATGACACTGGAAGCACAAGTGATAAAAGATATGATTCATAGTTGAGTTTCATTAAAGTTAAAAACTTTTTGCCTCAACATATACTATCAAGAAATCAGAAGACAGCACACAGAATAGAAGAGAATATTTGCAAATCATAGATCTAATAAGTGACTGGTATCCAGAACACACAATGTTTATGACTCAATAATACAAAAACAACCTGATTTTTTAAATGGGCAAAGGATATGAAATGATATTTCTCCAAATAAGATATACAAATGGTCAATGAGCACATTGTAACATCCTCAACATCATTCAGCATTAGGAAAATGCAAATTAAAACCAGAATGAGATACCACCAGTTCACACTAGGATGGCTATAATAAAAAACATGGACAGTAACAAATGTTGGTGAGGATGTGGAGAAATTGGAACCCTCATATATTGCTGATGGGAAAGTAAAACTGTATAGCCACTTTGGGAAACAATAGGGATATCCCTCAGATAGTTAAACATAAAGTTATCGTATGACCCAGCAATTCCATTCATAGGTATATTCTCAAGAGAATTAAGAGCACATACTTCCATAAAAACTTGTACACAAATACTCATAGGAGAATTATTCAAAATATTCACAATAGCAAAGAGTGGAAACAACCCGAATGACCATCAATTGATTAATGGATAAACAAGATGTCTATACAAGGAAATATTATTCAGCCATGGAAAGGAATGAAGTACTGACACGTTACCAAATGGGTGAACCTTGAAATCATTATGCTAGGTGTAAGAATACACACACAAGGGACCAATATTTTATGATTCCATTTATATGAAATGTTCAAAACAGATAAATCAGTAGAGATGAAAGTAGAATGATTAGTGGTTGACAGAGACAAGAAAGGGCAGCAAGAAGGAAGTGCTGGAAAGTAACTGCCAATAAGTTTATTTTTGGAGTGATGAGAATGTTTTAAATCTAGGTAGTGGTGATGGATGCTGAACTCTGTGAATATATAGATGACCCTTGAACAATGCACAGGTTAGGGGTGCTGATCCTTCGTGTAGTCAATAATCTGCTTATAACTTTTGGTTTCCCCAAAACTTAACTACTAATATACTAATAGCCTACTCTTGATGGGAAGCCTTACTGATAACAGTCAATTAACACATATTTTGTATGTTATACATATTATATACTGTATTCTTTTCTTTTTTGAGATGGAGTCTCACTCTGTCACCCAGGCTGGAGTGCAGTGGCATGATCTCGGCTCACTGCAACCTCCACCTCCTGTGTACAAGCGAGTCTCCTGCTTCAGCCTCCCTAGTAGCTGGGATTACAGGCATGCACCACCACAAAAGCAAATTTAGTAGAGAGGGGGTTTCACCATGTTGGCCAGGCTGGTCTCGAACTCCTGCCCTCAAGTGATCCCCCTACCTCGGCCTCCCAAAGTGCTGGGATTACAGCCACCATGCCTGGCCAATTTTTGGATTTTTAGTAGAGACAGGGTGTCACCATATTGGCTAGGCTGCCCTCAAACTCCTGACCTTGTGATCCACCCACCTCGGCCTTCCAAAGTGCTGGGATTACAAGCAGGATATATACTGTATTCTTATGATGAAGTAAGGTAGACAAAAGAAAATGTTATTAAGAAAATCATAAGGAAGAAAAATATATTTACTATTCATTAAGTGGAAGTGAATCATCATGAAGGTCTTCATCCTTATTATCTTCACATTGAGTAGGCTGAAGAGGAAGGGAAAGAGGAGTGGCTGATCTTGCTGTCTTAGGGGTAGCAGAGACAGAAGAGGTGGAAGAGGTGAAATGGGAGGCAGAAGAGGCAGGTACACTCAGTGTAAGATTTTGCTTTTTCATTTCTGTAAAAATTTTTCTGTATGGTACCAATCATTCCACCATTTGCTTCAGTTTTCATGCCCATATCATAGAAGGGTCCCTGTCATAAAGAAGTCAAAAGTAGTCTTGAATAATCAGAACTCTTCTGCCAGATTGCCTAATGTTAATTTGTTTTCTGGCACTGCTTCTTCACATTCCTCCTCATTGTCTGTCACTGGTTCAGAAGCACTCATCTCCATCAAGTGATCTTCAGTTAATTCCTCTGCTGTGGTATCTGTTAGCCCTTGAATTTCTCCAAGACCCATATCTTGAAACCCTTCATTTGTCACCCTTTTTGTTTTTATCCACATCCACAATTTCATTCATGATTTCCCTGATTGGCTCTGTCATAAATCCTGTGAATTCATGCACAATATCTAGGCACAGTTTTCTCTAGCAGGAATTTACTGTTTTGGGCTTTGAAGGTTTTTACGGCTTTTTCTATAACAAAGGTGGCATCCTCAATGGTGTAAACCTTCCAGACTTTCAGTGTTCTCTTTATCGAGGTTTTCTTCCATAGCATTGACAGTACTTTCCATAGAGTACCATGTGAAAAGAGCCTTAAAAGTCCTTATGGCCCCCTGATCTAGAAGCTGGATTCAAGGTGTTGTATTTTGGGTCAAGTAGATCACTTTGATGTCTTTGGTGTTGAACTCACAGCATTCTGAGTGGCCAGGGCATTTTCCAATATCAAAAGATCTTTAAAAGGCATTCCCTTACTAGCAAGGTACTTCCTGACTTCAGGGACAAAGCATTGAGGGAAGCAATCCAGAAAAAGTGTTCTCATTGTCCAGGCCTTCTAGTACAAACAAAAGACTAGCAACTGGGCTTTATTTTTTTCCTTCAGGGCTGAGGGGTTAAAAGGTTTATAGATAAGGGCAGTCTTGATCATAAGCCCAACTGCATTTGCACAAAAGAGTAGAGTTAGCCCATCTCTTCTTGCCTTTAATCCTGGGGCCCACTTCTCTTCCTTACTAATAATTGTCCTTTGTGGCATTTCCCCTCCAAGAATAGAACACTTTCATCTGCATCAAAAAACCTATTCAGGCAGATATGCTTTCTCTTCAAGAAGAGTCTGGGAACTCGTCAGCTGCCACTTCATCGGCAGAAACTGCTTCTCCTGTTATCTTGACATTTTTAAAGCCAAACCTCTTTCTAAAATTATCAAACCATCTTTTGCTGGCATTAAATACCCCAGCTTTAGATCCTTCACCTTCCTTTTGCTTTAAGTTGTCATATAACGAATTCACTTTTTCTTGAATCATATTAGAATCTATAGGTATGCCTTCCTTATAGCAATCCTGCACCCATATAAAAGGTGCATTTTCAAGATGAGATAATAAAGGTATTTTGCAAAAAGTGCAAAGTTTTTGCACATGCTGGAATGGCTGCAGTGACAGCTTCACAAATTTCCTTTTTTTTATTTTTATAATGGTCCTTATGCTGAATTCATTTATCTTGAAATAGTGGGCAACCACAGCTACAGACCTCAATCTATGATACATATCAAGAAATTTGACATTTTCTTGTAATGTCATGACATTTCTGTTTCTTGGGAGTACTTCCAGCATTGCTAGTGGCACTTCATATGGCCCCCCTGGTGTTATCCAACGTTTGCAGTATTGCACTAAATACAATAAAAATATGCAAGAACCACAAGAGATCACTTTTTACTGCAATATGCAATTTATTGGAGTAATTGTTTATATGGAGATAAGTGGCACTCAGCGTTTTAAATGGACACTCACAATACCTGAGCTCACCACAATGGCAACAGGAGGTGGCTACAAAATTATTATAGTAGTATAGTATGTATTACAGTTAATTTCATGCAGTTGTGATTTAATACTTCATCTTTACGCTTGTTTACATTTCTCTCGACTGCAAATGGTGCCATGTATGCTCTATGTGTGCATACATTTTGATAAATTTTAACTTTTTATAATAGTTGTGTATATTTTATGGTAGTAAATAATATAATAGACTAGTATCAACACATATTTTATGCATTCAGGATATATCCATTTTTTTCTTAATTTTTCAATATTTCTAGGCTCTGCGGTTCATCTATGAGTTATTCCAAATTGTTGAAAATATCCAAATAATTTTCCAATAAATTTATTTTTTAGAAATCCACGAGTGGGCTCACACACAGTTCACATGTTGTTCAAGAGTCACCTGTATTAAAAACTCTTGAAATGTAAATTTTAAAGAATTAATTTTATGATGTATATAATATATCTCAATAAGCTGTTGCTAAAAAATAAACTCATAAAAGAAAACACAGTAGTAAATCTTCATGACCTAATGTTAGGCAACAGTTTATTAGATTAATACAGCAAAAACATATGCAATGAAAGAGAAAATAGATAAATTGAGCTACATCAAAATAAAATATATAAATTACAAAAGAAAGAAATGTTGAAGTAAACAGTTATCAAAATATTTTTAAACACAAATTTGTGATATGGTAATATATGTGGGTCTAATAAGTACCTAATTTTATCTAAAGGCTTCATTTTTATTTTGAACTTACTGCACACTTGACCCAAAACCATTTAGTCCCTCCTAGAAGAGATAGAGGTATATCCACTTTATCCATTAATAGCTGATTAGGATCTCTTATTCAGAAATACACAATGAGGATCTCAGAAATCAACAGAATCCTCTAATTTAGTAGTTCTTAATCATTTGGGGATGTGCAGTTTCCTTTGAAAATATAATGAAAATCCAGAAAAATGCAAAACTTTCAATATTTCACATACAAGTTTAGTGGATCCATTGACTCCATTAACTTTATTCATAGAATCAAGCTTAACAATCCCTGTTTCATTAAATGACATTATTGGACTCAATCTGCTAATCCTTTAATAATGACAGCTAAGCACTGCTACTTTAGAGAGCAAAATGAAAGCCTTCGTGGAATATCTGAAAGGCTAAAGAGAAAATTCTAGGATTTACTGACAGACTGAATGTTCACTCAAAAACCACTGTAAGCCAACATTGTAAGGCATAGCTCTCTTTTTAAAAATCTCATGTGCAAGTAAAGAAAGAGATTTTTATTTTTTTAAAGTGGCAATTGTTTAACAGCACAGCAGCCTAAGGCAACAAGGCCAGTTAGGGCTAAAAAGAGGCTGATAAAAAAATGTAAAGGAAATCATTGGTTACAAGATGCCCATAGGGGGCTTTGAAAACCTCCAACAGAGTTCTAGGGATCTAGAAGGCCATGGACATGTACAGGGCTGTGTGCATGCCCAGAAACATTGGAGAAGGCCCTAATCTCTCCCTTCTGGCTAATCTTGAGCTTTACACAAGCAGTAAGGAAATGCCAAGGCAGAGTTTTAAACTGAAGGAGTGTTGAAGCTGTGTCACAATACATGAGCACCTTAGCAAGGAATGGGAGAACTATTGATTCAAGGCATTTGATAAAATCACTGTGCAATCATTAACTGAGCACTAGACTGAGAATAGACTTCAATGGCTTTATAAGACAAAGAACACAGGCTTATAATAATCAATCAAAGGAAGTCACTAAACAAACACCAACAAAAACAAAACCTGGTGGGAGGGGCTCAAATTTCCAGAGTAGCCACATTATATGTTTTTAAAATGTCTAGTCTTATAAAATACAAAACATGCAAAAAAGCAAGAAAGTATGGCCCATATATAGGGAAGAAATTTACCAATAGAAACTGTACTTGAGGAAGCCAAGATGTTGGATTTACTAGACAGAGACTAAACCAGCTATTTTAAATGTGTTTTAAATATGACATATCCTATGTCGAAGAACTATAGGAAACCATGTCTAAAGAATGAAAGGAAACTATGAGAATTTTTCAACAAATAGAGAATATTAATAAAGTGATAGAGGTGATAAAAAAGGAATCAAATTGAAATTCTGGATTTGAAAAGCACAATAACGAATGAAAAAGTCACTACAGAGGCTCAATAGCAGATTTGAACTGACACAAAGAATCAACGAACTGGAAGATGGATCAATTAAGACTTCTAGTCTGGGGAACAGAAAGAAAAAAGGGTGAAGAAAATTGAACAGAAACTCAAAGACTTGTGGGACATCAGAGGTACCAACATATACATAATGGATGTCCCAGGAGGAAAGGATAAATGAGAAGAAAGAATATTTGAAGAAATAATGGACAAAATCTTACCAAATTTGATGAAAAAAATTAATCTATACATCTAAGAGTTCAAATAACCCCTAGCAGGATAAATACAAAAATATTTACATCATAGTCAAACTGACAAAATGAAAGACAAAGAATCTTGAAAGCAGCAAGAGAAAAATTATTATGTCATGTACAGGGGATCTTCAATATGACAACAACTAATTTTTTTTTAATCAGAAACCATGGGCACTAGAAGTCATTGTGATGACATATACAAAATATTTAAAGCAAAAACTACCAAACAAATAAAACTATTTATAAATAACCAAATGGGATTTATCTGTGGAATGCAAAGTAACCAATCATATTAACAGTTAAAACAAGAAAAAGCCCATGATCATATCAATTGATGTAGAAAAAGCATTTGACAAACTTCAACATACATTGATGATTTTTTTTTAAAGTCTCAACAAACTAGGAATAGAATGTAACTTCCACAACCTGATATAAAGAATCCACAAAAACCTACAGCCAACATTAAACTTAGCAGTGAAAGATTGAAGGCTTTTTGTCTAAAATCAGTAATAAAGATAGTATATCTACTCTCACTACTTCTAGTCTATGTTGTGCTGACAATTCTAGACAGTGAAATAAGAAAAAAAAATCATTAAACATATACAGATTGGAAAGGAAGAAGGAAAACTCTGTTTATTTAGAAACAGTATGATCTTATATGAAGAGACCCCTATGGAATCTACAAAAAAAATTCCTAGAACTAAAAATTAGTTTAACAAGGCCACAGAATGCAAGGTCAACACACAAATCTCAATATATACTAGCAATAAACCATTGGTAACTGAAATTTTAAAATACAGTTCCGGCTATTATCTGAATGTTTTGTGTCTCCCTCCCCCAAGTCCATACGTTGAAAACCTAATCACCAATGTGATGGTATTAGATGGGGCTTTTGGGAGATGGTAAGATTATAAGGGCACAGTCTTCTTGAATGGAATTGTGCTCTTATAAAAGAGGCCCCAGAGGACACTGCCTTTCCCCGTTTTTCTTCACCATATGAGGTTACAGCAAGAAGGCCCTCACCAGATGACAGCAAATCTGCTGGCACCCTGATCTTGAACTTCCCAGGCTCCAGAATTGTGAGAAATAAATTTCTGTTGTTTACAAGCCACTCAGTTAACAGTATTTTGTTATAGCAGCCCAAATAAACTAAGTCTCAATGACAATCACTGCAAAGAAAATGAATTACTTAGTTATAAGCTTAACGAAACATGCAGAAGAGCTGGTGGACTAGAAGACTTAACAGAATAAATATATTAACAATCTTGACAAAGAAAATTAAAGTGGAAGGAATGAAATTGTGCTACCTAATTTCAACAGTTACTATATAGCTACAGCCATCAAGACAGTGTGGTATGATGCAGAGATGGACATTTAGATTAATGTAACAGAACACAGAATTCAGACATAGACTCACACAAATATCCCCAACTGATTTTTTCTTTTGCATTTAAAAAAAAAGTCTTACTAAGATATAATTCACATACAATAAAATTTACCCTTTTAAGTTGTATAATTCAGTGGTTTCTAGTATATTTGAATATATGTGCAGCCTTTACTACTGTCTAATGCCAGAGCATTTCTCATTTAAAAATGAAGCCCCGTACCCCCATTCCCTTCTCCTGCTAGCCCCTAACAGCCACTAATCTACTTTCTGTTTCTATGGATTTGTCTATTCTGACAATTTCATAGAAATTGAATCATAGAATACAGCCTCTTGTGACTGACTGGCTACTTTCACTTAGCATAACATTTTCAAGGTTCATCCATGTTGTAGCATGTATCAGTGCTTCATTCCTCTTTAATGCCAGATTATATTTCATTGTATGAATGTGCCACATTTTGTTCATCCATTTATTGGTTGATGGACATTTGGGTTATTTTCATTCTTCAGTCATTATAAAAATGCTGCTATTGAACATTTGTATACAAGTTTTTGAGTGGAGATACGTTTTCATTTCTCTTGGGTATATACCTAGGAGTGGATTTGCTGGGTCATCTGGTAGCTCTATGTTTAACAATTTGAGTAGCAACCATACTGCTTTCCAAAGTGGCTATACGATTTTACACACACACAAGCAGTGTATGAGGGGACCAATTTATGTATATCCTTACAAACAGTTGTTATTATCTGTCTTTTCTTATAATAGTCATCCTATTGGGTATGAGGTGGTATCTCATTGTGGTTTTGATTTGAATTTTCCTAATGATTAATGATGTTGAGAATATTAGAATGATGTTCAGGAGCTTGTTGTCCATTTATATATCTTCTTTGAAGAAATGTCTATTCAAATGATTTTCCCATTTTTACATTGTTTTGTCTTTTCATTGTTGAGTTGTAATTTTTTTTTTATAAATTACCCAGTCTCAGATATTTATTTATAGCAATGCGAGAACAGCCTAATACAGCAAGTGTCACTCAGATCTACTTTCTTTACAAGAGTTCTGGGAGCGGCTCCTTCGGGACGCTGATGGGACTATCTTCCTGGGGATGACTTGTAAAAAGAGGGTTGGTAGGATGAACTACAGCCCCCCTGCAGCTGCAGCTGGTCTTGAGGCTATAGCTGATACTCATTCCCCTGCTCCTCTGCTGTGCATTCGAGATTCTCCTTACCATCGATGACTCCCTGTGAAGGTTTAGGTGACTTTCCTAGTGGTGTGACTCAGTCTCTCAAAACGGAGGCATTCTAGTTCCTGTTTGCCATACCTTCTCGGGCTGTAGCTGCTGAACTTGTCCATTTGCCAGTGAAATTGTGCAAGGTGGTACTAACAGATGTCCAAGTTGATGATCTGAGTATCAAACATATGCCTCCTGCCTCCATTGTGTAACAATAGCTGGACTGCCTCTTGATGATAAGAGTCAATCACGCCAACCAGGATCCTTTCCTTGCCTGCTGGTCCTTGGCATGAAGGGCCCAAAGTACCTGGATGATGATGTAGCTTGAAGTTCAATGAAGACTCTTGCTCTGTTCCCTGGTGGAAATGTTTCCCCTTTGGGAACCAAGACCTTTGACCCTGTGGGCTACATTTGTGAGGATGAAAACACAAATTATTTAAGTGGGTCACTGGGAATGATAGCAAGTGGGAACACTGCTGCTCCCACACCATGGATTCCTCTCCCAGGTATTCTCTTGGGGATACAGCATTATATAATGGTGATTGGCTTCAGGCATTACTGCATCCTGGAGGGTAGTGCTTTTTTTTAATTTTTAAAAATTTTAAGTTCTGGTATACATGCACAGAATGTGCAGGTTTGTTACGTAGGTAAACATGTGCTATGGTGGTTTGCTGCACCCATCAACCCGTCATCTAGGTTTTAAGCCCCACATGCATTAGGTATTTGTCCTAATGCTCTCCCTCCCCTTGCCCCCCACCCCCTGACAGGCCCTGGTATGTGATGTTCTCCTCTCTGTGTCCATGTGTTCTCATTGTTCAACTCCCACTTATGAGTGAGAACATGTGATATTTGGTTTTCTGTTCCTGTGTTAGTTTGCTGAGAATGATGGCTTCCGGTTTCATCCATGTCCCTGCAAAGGACATGATCTCATTCTTTTATATGGCTGCATAGTATTCCATGGTGTATATGTGCCACATTTTCTTTATCAAGTCTATCATTGATGGGCATTTGTGTTGGTTCCAAGTCTTTGCTATTGTAAATACTGCTTCAGTAAACATACATGTGCATGTGTCTTTACAGTAGAATGATTTATAATCCTTTGGGTATGTGCCCAGTAATGGGATTGCTGGGTCAAATGGTATTTCTGGTTCTAGATCCTTGAGGAATCACCACACTGTCTTCCACAGGGTTGAACTAATTTACACTCTCACCAACAGTGTAAAAGCATTTCAAGGATAGTGCTTTATCCTCACAGGGTATCACTTCCAAGCTGGCACTTTAGCCAAGCTTTCAATACGCTGTTCTATGGCTTATGAGGCCAGTAGCTTGGGTGGTGTGCCATATGATGGGTTCAGTGGATTCCATGGTCATGTGACCACTGCTGTGTGTCCTTTGCTGTAAAGTAGGTTCCTTAGTTTGCTGCAGTGATATGTGGAATGCCACATTGGTGGATTAAATATATCATAAGCCCTTGGATGGTCATGTTGGATGAGACTCTGCAGGCAGGAAAGGCAAACCCATACACAGAATACCTGCCTATTCCTGTGGAAATGAATGGCTGCCCCTTTCATTATGGAAAGAGTTCAATACGGTCAACTTGCCACCAAGTGGCTGGTTGGTATCTTCAAGGGATATTGTTGTACCGAGTTTCAGCAATGGTTTCTGTTGGTGTCAGGGTGATTATCTGGCTGTGACAGTAGCCTGGGCCCATGGATAGCCTCCTTCTTTGCTCCCATGTCTCCTCTGTTTATGAATCCATTGTGCCAGGACTAGGGTGGCTGATGAAAAACCTGGCTGACATTAACGGGCTGAGTCATTCCATTTAGTTATTAAATACCTCTTCAATGGTAGATGCTCTTGGGACCTGTGGAGGAAAAGGATGGAAGCAAAATTGGCAGAAAGAAAAAGTGGGCTGCAGTGGTCACAACCAGTCCTCAGCCAACCCTGTGGGGAGTTCTAAAGGTGGGATGATGCTTCAGAGATGTTCCCTGAGGAGGTGAGGAGGTCAGGTCTTTTTTGTTTTGTTTTGTTTTTTGAGATGGAGTCTTGCTCTGTGGCCCAGGTTGGAGTGCAGTGGTGCAATCTTGGCTCACTGCAACCTCTGCCTCCTGCGTTCAAGCAATTCTGCACCTCCGCCTCCCGAGCAGCTGGGATTACAGGTGCAAGCCACCATACCCAGATAATTTTTCATATTTTTAGTACAGATCGGGTTTCACCATGTTGGCAAGGCTGGTCTTGAACTCTTGGCCTCAACTGATCCCCAGCTTTGGCCTCCCAAAGTGCCGGGATTCCAGGCATGAGCCACCATAGATCAGGTCTTAACAGTCCCACATTGACTAGTCATTTGTTGCAGGCTGTCCCTAGAAGGTGGAAGGACCTTGAATAAGGCAGGTTTCTTTAGCAAGACAGTCACTGAAGAAGGCTGTCAGCATATAAGCTTCCCAAAAGCTAGGGGAATAAATCCTTTGGTCATCTTTTCCTTTATTTATTTATTTATTTATTTATTTATTTATTTATTTATTTATTTATTTATTTATTTATTTATGATACTTAAAGTTATAGGGTACATGTGCACAACGTGCAGCTTTGATATATAGGTATACATGTGCCATGTTGGTTTGCTGCACTCATCAACTCATCATTTACATTAGGTATTTCTCCTAATGCTATCCCTCCCCCAGCCCCTCACCCTCCGACAGGCCCTGATGTGTGATGTTCCCCGCCCTGTGTCCAAGTGATCTCATTGTTCAATTCCCAACTATGAGTGAGAACATGCAGTGTGTGGTTTTATGTCCTTGTGATAGTTTGCTGAGAATGATGGTTTCCAGCTTCATCCATGTCCCTGCAAAGGACATGAACTCATCCTTTTTTACGACTGCATAGTATTCCATGGTGTATATGTGCCACATTTTCTTTATTCAGTCTATCATTGATGGACATTTGGGCTGGTTCCAAGTCTTTGCTATTGTGAATAGTGCCGCAATAAACATACCTGTGCATGTGTCTTTATAGGAGCATGATTTATAATCCTTCGGGTATATACCCAGTAATGGGATTGCTGGATCAGATTGTATTCCTCATTCCAGATCCTTGAGGAATTGCCACACTGTCTTCCACAATGGTTGAACCAATTTACACTCCCACCAACAGTGTAAAAGTGTTCCTATTTCTCCACATCCTCTCCAGCATCTACTGTTTCCTGACTTTTTAATGATTGCCATTCTAACTGGCGTGAGATGGTATCTTATTGTGGTTTTGATTTGCATTTCTCTGATGACCAGTGATGGTGAGCATTTTCTCATGTGTCTGTTGGCTGCATAGATGTCTTAAGAAGTCTCTGTTGATATCTTTTGCCCATTTTTGATGGGGTTGTTTTTTTCTTGTAAATTTGCTTGAGTTCTTTGTAGATTCTGGATATTAGCCCTTTGTCAGATGGGCAGATTGCACAAATTTTCTCCCATTCTGTAGGTTGCCTGTTCTCTCTGATGGTAGTTTATTTTGCTCTGCAGAAGCTTTTTAGTTTCATTAGATCCCATTTGTCTATTTTGGCTTTTGTTGCCATTGCTTTTGGTGTTTTAGTCATGAAGTCCTTGCCCATGCCTATGTCCTGAATGGTATTGCCGAGGTTTTCTTCTAGGATTTTTGTGGCTTTAGGTCTAACATTTAAGTCTTCAATCCATCTTGAATTAATGTTTGTATAAGGTGTAAGGAAGGGATCCAGTTTCAACTTTCTACATATGGCTAGCCAGTTTTCCCAGCACCATTTATTAAATAGGGAATCCTTTCCCCATTGCTTGTTTTTGTCAGGTTTGTCAAAGATTAGATGGTTGTAGATGTGTGGTATTATTTCTGAGGTCTCTGCTCTGTTCCATTGGTCTATATCTCTGTTTTGGTACAAGTACCATGCTGCTTTGGTTACTGTGGCCTTGTAGTATAGTTTGAAGTCAGGTAGCCTGATGCCTCCAGCTTTGTTCTTTTTTTTTTTTTTTTTTTTTTGAGACAGAGTCTCGCTCTTTCACCC
>NW_026652282.1:93625202-93648093 GCF_009828535.3 Hylobates moloch | reverse complement strand
CACCCAGGCTGGAGTGCAGTGGCACGATCTCGGCTCACTGCAGGCTCTGCCCCCTGGGGTTCACGCCATTCTCCTGCCTCAGCCTCCCGTGTAGCTGGGACTACAGGCGCCTGCCACCACGACCAGCTAATTTTTTGTATTTTTTAGTAGAGATGGGGTTTCACCGTGTTAGCCAGGATGGTCTTGATCTCCTGACCTCGTGATCCACCCGCCTCGGCCTCCCAAAGTGCTGGGATTACAGGCGTGAGCCATCGCGCCCGGCCAAGCTTTGTTCTTTTTGCTTAGGATTGTTTTGGCAATATGGGCTCTTTTTTGGTTCCATATGAACTTTAAAGTAGTTTTTTCCAATTCTGTGAAGCAAGTAATTGGTAGCTTGATGGGAATGGCATTGAATCTATAAATTACTTTGGGCAATATGGCCATTTTCATGATAATGATTCTTCCTATCCTTGAGCATGGAATATTCTTCCATTTGTTTGTGCCCTATTTTATTTCGTTGAGCAATGGTTTGTAGTTCTCCTTGAAGAGGTCCTTCACATCCCTTGTAAGTTGGATTCCTAGGTATTTTATTCTCTTTGCAGCAATTGTGAATGGGAGTTCACTCATGATTTGGCTGTCTGTTTGCCTGTTATTGGTGTATAGAAATGCTTGTGATTTTTGCACATTGATTTTGTATCCTGAGACTTTGCTGAAGTTGCTTATCAGCTTAAGGAGATTTGGGGCTGAGATGATGGGGTTTTCTAAATATACAATCATGTCATCTGCAAACAGGGACAATTTGACTTTCTCTTTTCCTAATTGAATACCCTTTATTTCTTTCTCTTGCCTGATTTCCCTGGCCAGAACTTCCAACACTATGTTGAATAAGAGTGGTGAGAGAGGGCATCCGTGTCTTGTGCTGGTTTTCAAAGGGAATGCTTCCAGTTTTTGCACTTTCAGTATGATATTGGCTGTGGGTTTGTCAGAAATAACTCTTATTATTTTGAGATACATTCCATCAATACCTAGTTTATTGAGAGTTTTTAGCATGAAATGGTGTTAAATTTTGTTGAAGGCCTTTTCTGCATCTGTTGAGATCATCATGTGGTTTTTGTCATTGGTTCTGTTTATGTGATGCATTGTATTTATTGATTTATGTATGTTGAATCAGCCTTGCATCCCAGGGATGAAGCCAACTTGATCATGGTGGATAAGCTTTTTGATGTGCTGCTGGATTCGGTTTGCCAGTATTTTATTGAGGATTTTCACATTGATGTTCATCAGGGATATTGGTCTGAAATTCTTTTTTTGTTGTGTCTCTGCCCGGCTTTGGTATCAGCATGATGTTGGCCTCATAAAATGAGTTAGGGAGGATTCCGTCTTTATCTATTGATTGGATTAATTTCAGAAGGAATGGTACCAGCTCCTCTTTGTATCTCTGGTAGAATTCGGGTGTAAATCCATCTGGTACTGGACTTTTTTTGGTTGGTAGGCTATTAATTATTGCCTCAAATTCAGAGCCTGTTATTGGCCTATTCAGAGAATCAGCTTCTTCCTGGTTTAGTCTTGGGAGGGTGTATGTGTCAAGGAATTTATCCATTTCTTCTAGATTTTCTAGTTTATTTGTGTAGAGGTGTTTATAGTATTCTCTGATTGTAGTTTGTATTTCTGTGGGATCAGTGGTGATATCCCCTTTATCATTTTTCGTTGCACCTATTTAATTCTTCCCTCCTTTCTTCTTTATCAGTCTTGCTAGTGGTCTACCAATTTTGTTGATCTTTTCAAAAAACCAGCTTCTGGATTCATTGGGTTTTTGAAGGGTTTTTTTGTCTGTCTCTTTCAGTTCTGCTCTGATCTTAGTTATTTCTTGCCTTCTGCTAGCTTTTGAATTTGTTTGCTCTTGCTTCTCTAGTTCTTTTAATTGTGATGTTAGGGTGTCTATTTTAGATCTTTCCTGCTTTCTCTTGTGGGCATTTAGTGCTATAAATTTCCCTCTACACACTGCTTTAAATGTGACCCAGAGATTCTGGTACATTGTGTCTTTGTTCTCATTGATTTCAAAGAACATCTTTATTTCTGCCTTCATTTTGTTATTTACCCAGTAGTCATTCAGGAGCAAGTTGTTCAGTTTCCATGTAGTTGTGCAGTTTAGAGTGAGTTTCTTAATCCTGAGTTCTAATTTGATTGCACTGTGTTCTGAGAGACAGTTTGTTGTGATTTCTATTCTTTTACATTTGCTGAGGAGTGCTTTACTTCCAATTATATGGTCAATTTTAGAATAAGTGTGATATGGTGCTGAGAAGAATGCATATTCTGTTGATTTGGGGTGGAGAGTTCTGTAGATGTCTATTAGGTCTCCTTGTTTAAGAGCTGAGTTCCAGTCCTGGATGTCCTTGTTAATTTTCTGTCTCGTTGATCTGTCTAATATGGACAGTGGAGTGTAAAGTCTCCCATTATTATTGTGTGGGAGTCTAAGTCTCTTTGTAGGTCTCTAAGCACTTGCTTTATGAATCTGGGTGCTCCTGTATTGGGTGCATATATATTTAGGATAGCTAGCTCTTCTTGTTGAATGGATCCCTTTACCATTATGTAATGGCCTTGTCTCTTTAGATCTTTGTTGGGTTAGTCTCTTTTATCAGAGACTAGGATTGCAGCCCCTGCTTTTTTTTGCTTTCCATTTGCTTGGTAGATGTTCCTCCATCCCTTTATTTTGAGCCTATGTGCATCTTTGCATGTGAGATGGGTCTCCTAAATACAGCACACCCATGGGTCTTGACTCTATCCAATTTGCCAGTCTGTGTCTTTCAATTGGGGCATTTAGCCCATTTACATTTAAGGTTAATATTGTTATGTGTGAATTTGATCCTGTCATTATCATGTTCACTGGTTATTTTGCCCATTAATTGATGCAGTTTCTTCATAGCGTCGATGGTCTCCACAATTTGGCATATTTTTGCAGTGGCTGGTACCAGTTGTTTCTATCCATGTTTAGTGCTTCCTTCAGTAGCTCTTGTAAGGCAGGCCTACTGGTGACAAAATCTCTCAGCATTTGCTTGTCTGTAAAGGATTTTATTTCTCCTTCACTTATGAAGCTTACTTTGGGTGGATATGAAATTCTGGGTTGAAAATTCTTTTCGTTCAGAATGTTGAATATTGGCCCCTACTCTCTTCTGGCTTGTAGGGTTTCTGCCAAGAGGTCCGCTGTTAGTCTGATGGGCTTCCCTTTGTGGGTTACTCAACCTTCCTCTGTGGCTGCCCTTAACACTTTTTCCTTCATTTCGACTTTGGTGAATCTGAGAATTACGTGTCTTGGGGTTGCTCTTCTCAAGGAGTATCTTTGTGATGTTCTCTGTATTTCCTGAATTTGAATGTTGGCCTGCCTTGCTAGGTTGGGGAAGTTCTCCTGGATAATATCCTGAAGAGTGTTTTCCAACTTGGTTCCATTCTCCCCATCACTTTCAGGTACACCAATCAAACATAGATTTGGTCTTTTCCCACAGTCCCATATTTCTTGGAGGCTTTGTTCATTTCCTTTTACTCTTTTTTCTCTAACCTTGTCTTCTCGCTTTATTTAATTTGATCTTCAATCACTGATACCCTTTCTTCCACTTGATCAAATTGGCTATTGAAGCTTGTGCATGTGTCCCGAAGTTTTCGTGCCATGGTTTTCAGCTCCATCATGTCATTTATGGTCTTCTCTACACTGTTTATTCTAGTTAGCCATTCGTCTAATCTTTTTTCAAGGTTTTTAGCTTCCTTATGATGGGTTCGAACATCCTCCTTTAGCTCAGAGTAGTTTGTTATTACCGATCTTCTGAAGCCTACTTCTGTGAACTCGTCAAAGTCATTCTCCATCCAGCTTTCTTCCATTGTTGGTGAGGAGATGCAATTCTTTGGAGGAGAAGAGGCGCTCTGGTTTTTAGAATCTTCAGCTTTTCTGCTCTGGTTTCTCCCCATCTTTGTGGTTTTATCTACCTTTGGTCTTTGAAGTTGGTGATCTACAGATGGGGTTTTGGTATAGATGACCTTTTTGTTGATGTTGATGCTATTCCTATCTGTTTGTTAGTTTTCCTTCTAACAGGTCCCTCAGCTACAGGTCTGTTGGAGTTTGCTGGAGTTCTACTCCAGACCCTGTTTACCTGCGTGTCCCCAGCAGAGGCTGCAGAACAGCAAATATTGCAGAGTAGCAAATATTACTGCCTAATCCTTCCTCTGGAAGCTTCATCCCAGAGGGGCAGCCGCCTATATGAGGTGTCTGTTGGCTCCTATTGGGAGGTGTCTCTCAGTTAGGCTACACGAGGGTCAGGGTCCCACTTGAGGAGGCAGTCTGTCCATTCTGAGAGCTCAAATGCCATGCTGGGAGAACCACTGCTCTCTTCAGAACTGTCAGGCAGGTACATTAAAGTCTGCAGAAGTTGTCTGCTGCCTTTTGTTCAGTTATGCCCTGCCCACAAAGGTGGAGTCTACAGGCAGTGGGCCTCACTGAGCTACAGTGGGCTCCCCCCAGTTCGAGCTTCCTGGCCGCTTTGTTTAGCTACTCAAGCCTCGATGGTGGACGCCCCTCCCCCAGCCAGGCTGCTGCCTTGCAGATTGATCTCAGACTGCTGTACTAGCAGCAAGCAAGGCTCCGTGGGCATGGGACCCGCGAAGCCAAGCACAGGAGAGAACCTTCTTGTCTGCCAGTTGCTAAGACTGTGGGAAAAGTGCAGTATTTGGGTGGAAGTGTCCTGTTTTTCCAAGTAGTCTTTCATGGCTTCCCTTGGCTAAGAAAGGGAAATCCCCCAAACCCTTGTGCTTCCCAGGTGAGGCAACACCCTGCTCTGCTTCAGCTCGCCCTCTGTGGGCTGCACCCACTGTCCAACCAGTCCCAATGTGATGAACCAGGTACCTCAGTTGGAAATGCTGAAATCATCTGTCTTCTGTGTCCATCACGCTGGGAGCTGCAGACCAGAGCTCTTCCTAGTCAGCCATCTTGTAATGCCCCCGCTCCCCCATAATTATTGTTTATATATTGTGATACAAGTCCCTTATCAGATATATGATATTAAATTATTTTCTCACGTTCTATGAGTTATCTTTTCATTTTCTTTACGCTGTCCTTTGATGTAAAAATGTTTTTAATTTTGATTAAGTCAAATTTACCTATTTTGTTTTGTCACTTGGTTTTTGGTGTCATATCTAAGAAATCGTTGTTTTATCCAAGGCCACAAAGATTTACTCCTATGCTTTCCTATTAGAGTTTTATAGTTTTTATCTGTTAAGTATATAGGTCTATGATCCATTTTGAGTTGAGTTTTGTACGTGGTATAACATAGGTGTTTAACTCTACTCTTTTGAATGTGGATGTCTAGTAGTCCAGCATGCCCAACTGATGTTCGGCAAAGGGGAAAAGCAGTTCAATGGAGAAATGAGAGTTGTTCCAACAAATGGTGTCAGGGCAATTGTTCACTCATATTTTTAAAAAGAACCTCAACATAAACCTCTTCCCTTATAGAAAAATTAACTCAAAATGGATCATAGAACTAAAGGCATATCTTACAGCTATAAAAGTTGTGGAGGAAAACATAGGAGAACATCTTCATGACCTTAGGTTAGCTGAAGAGTTCCTGGACATGACACAAAAAGAACAATCTATAAAAAATTGATAGTTTTATAAACATGATAATTTTGACTTTCTCAAAAGTAAAAGTTTGCTCCAGTAAAGACATCATTAAGAGAATGAAAAGATACAGACTGAAAGAAAATATTTGCAAGTCAGGTATCTAACAAAGGGATTGTATCTAGAATATATATGTATATTCTATATTATATTAATATATATAATAAAAATGGGCAAAGGATCTGAAAAACACTTCATCACAGAAGATATATAGATGGTAAATAAGCATGTGAAAAGATACTCAACATCATTAGCCATTTGGGAAATGCAAATTATAACCATAATGAGATCCCACTACATACCTGTTAGAATGACTAAACTTTAAAAACCTGACAAGCACTAAAGAAGATATAGAGCAATTAGTGAAAATGGAAAACAGTATAGCCACTCTGGAAACAGTATGGCATTTTATTATAAACACACCCTTAACACACGATCCAGCAATACCACTCTTAGATATTTAAGTTAGAAAAATTAAACGTATGTTTAGACAAAAACCTGTACATGGTCATAGCAGCTTTACTTATAATTGCTAAAAACTGGAAATAACCTAAATGTTCTTCAGTGGGTAAGCAAACAAACCATCGTGCATGCATATAATAGAAAACTACTCAGCAATGTGATTGAATGGGCTATTGATACATACAAAAACACAGATGAATCTCAAAGGTGTTATGCTGAGTAAAATGAGCCAAACTTAAAAGGTTACCTACTGTATGATTCCATTTATATGACATTTTGGAAAAGGTAAACTATAGGGACAGAAAACAGAGCAGCTGTTGTCAGAGGTTAGAGGTTGGGAAAGTTTGATTACAAAGAGGTAACAATAGGGAACTTTGGAGGGTGACAGAACTGTTGTGTATCCTGATTGTAGTAACGGTTACATCAGTCGATGCAGCTCTTAAAACTCCTAGAAATGTACAGTGATGTGTGTGTGTGTGTGTGTGTGTATTGATTATAATGATTGTTACATGGGTATATATACCTGTCAAAACTCATCAAACACTTTAAATGGTTGAATTTTATTCTGTGTAAATTGTGCCTCAATAAAGTTGAATTTAAAAAAAAAAAAGCCTCCCACCACAATCCCACATCTTAAAAATAACAACTATTGACAGTTTAGTGTGTACTTGTCTAGAACATGTAAGCATGTAATATAAAAGATTTTCCAGTTGCATAAATGGGATCACTGTACATATGTTGTGCTCTATATTGCTTTATTCACTGAGAGGGCTTGGACAGATGCATATATATACATATCTATAATGTTTATGGATCTACCATATTTTAGTAGTTATATTTTATACCATTTTGTAGATGTAACACCATTTATTTAACCAGTTCTACTGTTGAATATTTAGGTTGCTGCCAGTTGTTTTGCTACTATTATCTGTGCTACAGTGAACAGCCATGTACATACATGTTTTTGTAAGTATATTGATAAGATATATTTCTAAGAGTAGGGTTACTGGGTGACAGAGTATGTATAATTTGAATTTATATAGCTCTTGACATATTGCCCTCTATAGAAGCAACTAGAAAGTTTAGAATGAGAAGTGAGTACATCATGCAGTTTCCCATCCCAAATCCTTGAACTTCATTATCTTTCATAGGATCATGCTGATATCGAGTGGAAGTTTGCAAGGACGAAGCTCTGGATGAGTTACTTTGATGAAGGTGGCACCTTGCCACCTCCGTTCAACATCATCCCCAGCCCCAAGTCATTTTTATACCTTGGTAACTGGTTCAACAACACCTTCTGCCCCAAAAGAGATCCTGACGGTAGACGGAGAAGACGCAACTTGAGAAGCTTCACAGTAAGACTTTTAATTTTGAAAAATTAATTTTTAAAAATTGAGATGGAGTCTCACTCTGTCACCCAGGCTGGAGTGTGGTGGCACGGTCTCGGGTCACTGCCAACCTCTGCTGCCTGGCTTCAAGCAATTCTCGTGCCTCAGCCTCCCCAGTAGCTGAGATTACAGGCGTCCGCCACCACATCTGGCTAATTTTTTGTACTTATTACTTTTTTCGAGATGGCGTCTCGCTCTGTCATCCAGGCTGGAGTGCAGTGGCACCATGTCAGCTCACTGCAACCTCCGCCTCCCAGGTTCAAGCGATTCTCCTGCCTCAGCCTCCCAAGTAGCTGGGATTACAGACGAGCACTACCATGCCAGGCATATTTTTGTATTTTTAGTAGAGACAGGGTTTCACTATGTTGGCCAGGCTGGTCTCGAACTCCTGACCTTGTGATCCTCCCGCCTTGGCCTCCCAAAGTGCTGGGATTACAGGCGTGAGCCACTGCACCTGGCCAAAATTATGAATCTTTTTAAACAAAACTGTTTCCTCCCGTCCCTCCTTTGTGACACTCACTGTTTTGAACATCATAAAATCATTCCAACATGCATTTGCTTTGGGGGTTTGTCAGGCAGGAGCTCCTGTAGCATTCTCCAGTCCTAATATATAGAATTATATTCAGATGTTTGGGTGGGTAGGGTGCTGGGAGACTGCTGATGTAACATCTCTGTCTATTTTCAATTATAGGAACGCAATGCTGACAGCCTGATACAAAATCAACATTATCAGGTAAAGCTTCCTCACAGGGATGAAGCACAATAGTTTTTGGCTGGTTCTGTGGAGGAGAAGCAAACTTCACTCCCGGCTGTGTCTGGACACGATCCTATTTGACTGGGATAGGAGGCTTGGAAAGGCTGTAATTTATCAAGGGCTGAAGTACCTTCTCCAAGTGGAATCACCTGCTTTATAATCCTGTTCATGGCCCTTATGCACT
Source organism: Hylobates moloch (assembly GCF_009828535.3). Classification (NCBI taxonomy): domain Eukaryota; kingdom Metazoa; phylum Chordata; class Mammalia; order Primates; family Hylobatidae; genus Hylobates; species Hylobates moloch. The sequence goes on along the minus strand of NW_026652282.1, from coordinate 93,639,667 downwards.
GCCTCGGCTTGAGCAGCAACAACTATGACTTAGAAAGCTGTCTTCCTTGAAGTTACATAGAATAGAATATGTGGTTGGTCAGTCAGTCAAATATATGAGTACCTACTGTACATAAAATACTACACTAGATACTAGAAAAATCACTATGAACCAAAAAGATGCAATCTTTCTGCCCTTATGAAATTTATTATCTAGCAGGGATAAAATAACACGTCATTAAAATTACAGTTGACTCTTGAACAACGGAGGATTGAACTGTGTAGATCGACTCATAGGCAGATTTTTTTCAACCAAACGCAAATATAAAATATAGTATTTATGGAATGTAAAACCACATATACAAGAGGGCTGACTTTTTGTATCTGCAGGTTCTGCAGCATGACTGCAAGACTTGAGTATGCATGGATTTTGGTACATGGGGCGGGGGGTCCTGGAACCAATCCCCAGAGTATACTAAGGGATGATTGTATTAAAATTAAGTGATTACAAGGATAAAAACTGCCATGAAGAAAAAATACACAGGGTAATGGTAATACATAACAGGAGGAAACTAACCTCAATGAAGTAAAAGTTTATCTGAATGTCAGGAGTTTAGATCTTGATAAATTACAACATGACTTTAATCAAAGAAATAGAGAAGCACTTTTGCATTTTGTTAAAAAAAAAATAAACCTAATAAACATTTGGGCACTCTTCCCACCAGCTAGAAAACAGCCAAGTATACAAATATCACCGACACCTCTTGAGAATAATCCTTGCAAATCACAAATAAGAGACAACCATCTCTCACCATCCTGATCAAAAGAAAACCAAAGTAGAAAAATGTTCTACAGCGTTTGAAGGAAATGCATCCTTATTCTATAGGTCACTTCTAACTTTGTTCCCCTTAGACCATAACTAACAAAGAGGAGCAGAAAATATGGTATTTTGTATGTAAACCTCCTCTCCCTACTCCCACCTTCAAATGTTATTACTTTTATAATAATAAATCTTAAATAAGATTCATTGTCTTCATTTTCTGCTTCATAGCCCTCAACAATAACAACAACAAAAAAAATGATTCCTGCATGTCTCAGTGAGTTCCTCAAGTACACATAGTAGCAGAAGCAATACCATTGGCCTTGAAATCAGACTGAAGTAGAATGAAAGTCTAATGTTGACACTTACTAGTTGTGTAACATTGGATGAGTCAGCCTCATTGAGCCTTGACTTCCTCATCTGTAACATGGGAAGAGTAATAAAACTTAACTTACAGAGTTGTGAAAATTGAGTGATAAGTATGTATAATATGTATTATGTGCATATGTTGCCTGATACATTGCAATAAGTGGTAGCTATCATCATCACCATCACTAATACAAACTGTAGTGACCATGTGTAGACTATTCCCCTGGGGGCTAAGTGAAAAGAGGACATTCCTGTGAAGGAGAAGTGTAGGTTGACTATGAGAAAAATATCTTCACTATGTAATTAGTGGACATTAAAATCAGCAGACTTAGTGACTCTGAAGAAAACTCTCTCAATTTTATAAAAGGAGAATAAAACTCTCATTTTACTAGGAGTGTTAACGTGTAATCCATCCTAAAGGAAAAGAATATTAACTATATGACCATGCAAGAATTATTCCACTGGAAATACATGTTTACCTTATGCTTGGGTAAAAAAATTTTCCTTTAGGGTGAATTTGATTCTGCCACTAAATTCAGAGACACAATAGTTGTTTAGCCAATGGACTTGACTCATTTTTACAGTAAAAAGCTGGACCCTATGAGGATTTTCTACTGCAAAGAAGGTCTAAGCATGTTTTATTTCCTATGTAAGTTTCTTATTGTACTGAGAGCCTGAGAAGGAGACTGAATGCCTCTTCATGTTTTGTAATTCCAGGAAGTTATCAGGAATTTAGTCAAAAGATATGTGGCTGCTATGATAAGAAATTCCAAAACAAATGAGGGGCTAACAGAAGAAAATTTTAAGGTAATTTAATCATGAAGTGGTTTCTCATTTTACATATCATAAGCATCATTTAATCTTCACAGTGTGTGAGGTTTCTGGTGATGGAATTTCACCTGCTTACAATATAGCAAAGCCAGTCATAATGCTTATTCTCTTAGAATTGTCTCTCATCCAGTAGACGGAGAGATTTTACCAATGTATGTCACACCACAATCAGTGTCATGAATGAAGGAAATCTGCTGTATGCATTCTTTTAATATTCTGAGTGTTTCTCAGTGTGGAAATTGAATGCTTTAAATGATGTGGCAAGGATGCATGGTGGTGAGGGACAAGATAACAAAGGGAAGATGCCTGGAGACTTAATTATCTTCTTTACTTAAAAGATACAAGATCAAAAAGTCTGCTATTAAATCTAAGGTCTTAAGAAACTCTACCATTAAACATTAAAATTCTACTAGTGGCACTAGCCTAAAACAACCGTTTTCAACCAGGGGCAATTTTGCCCCCAAGACCACATTTGGCAATGTCTGGAGATATTTTTGGTTGTCACACTGGTATCTAGACAGTAAAGACAAGGTTGCTACTAAGCATCCTACAATGAATAGTACAGCCTCCCACAACAAGAATTATCCAGCCCAACATGTCAATAGTGCCAAGATTGAGAAACCCTATCCTAGAACACAACTATGTATTTTTTTCTTTTTAAAATTTTTTTTTATTATACTTTAAGTTCTGGGACACATGTGCAGAACGTGCAAGTTTGTTACATAGGTATACATGTGCCATGGTGGTTTGCTGCACCCATCAACCCATCATCTACATTAGGTATTTCTCCTAATGCTATCCCTCCCCTAACCCCCACCTCCTGACAGGCCCCAGTGTGTGCTGTTCCCCTCCCTGTGTCCATGAACACATCTATATTTTCTAAGGCACACAGAAAGTCCATTATCCTAATTCATAGACATAATTCATCTACTGAGGGTCTGCTATGTTCCAAGCACTCTGTTAAGTGCTCTGGTACAGTGGTGAGCAAGATCTAACCAGCTCCTACTCTCAAGGAGTGACAAACAATAATAAAGGGTGATGAACAATTTTATATTCTGACAGGTTAAACATAGGACACTGTGGAAACACAGAGAGGAGGGACACTCAACTGGGACTTGGGGAGTCAAGACAGACTTTCCAATGGAAGTGATGCTTAAGCTGAGGCTTGAAAGCAAAGCCAGCCAGATAAAGGGGAGTTGGGGAGAAGAGTGTTCTGGACAGAGAGAACAGCACAGGCAAAGGCCCAGAGGCAAGGGAGAATATGTCCATACAGGTGGATAGCAGAGAGCCTAGGAAAAGAGTAGAAAGATGAAACTGGAGAAAGCAACATGTACTAGGCCTTGAAAAACCTTGTAGTCCATGGTATGGCATTTCTACTTTTTCCTAAAGTCAGTGACAAGTTAGTAACAAGTTTTGAGAAGGGGAAGTACATGAACAGATTTCAGCTTGGCTTTTAAAGGAACAATCTAGTATGTAAGCAGCCAGTTGGAGATAGAAGACATTTCATAGAGGTTTGAACAGGGCCCCCTGTCTCAAAACAGCAGTCTCATCACCTGACATTCAACTTCTCTAGTTTCACTCGTTAGAGTCTTAAAAGCTTTTTCCTCTTCAGTAGTCCTTTTATATGCAGACACCTGTGAGAGCCAATGTCCTAATCTAATACCTTGTTAGTTAATACTTAGCAGCAGGAGTTAGTCCTTATGAAAGCACCTCAACAGACTAATCCCTGCTAAAGTGTTAGCTAATCCTGAATCAACTTTACCCATTGTACAATTTTGCCAATGGCCAGCCCAGCCCTGCCCATGGAATTATTAATATGTTTTTCTTGTGTTTGAATAATGGCAGATTTTTCTGGTGTTTTGTGATTTGCTACTAGGCAAAAACCTGGAACATACCAACAGTATCTAATGTGCCTACTTTGAAATAAAGTCCAAGCTTCTTGACATAATATGTCTCCTCTCTTTTCCCAGGAATTAAAGCAAGACATCTCCAGCTTTCGATATGAAGTGCTTGACCTCTTGGGAAATAGAAAACATCCAAGGAGAAGCTTTTCCACTAGCAGCACTGAATTCTCTCAGAGAGACGATAATAATGATGGCAGTGGTGGGGCTCGGGCCAAATCCAAGAGTGTCTCTTTTAATTTAGGCTGCAAGAAAAAGGCTTGCCATGGGCCACCTCTCATCAGAACCATGCCAAGGTCCAGTGGTGCCCAAGGAAAGTCAAAAGCTGAATCATCAAGCAAACGCTCCTTCATGGGTCCTTCTCTCAAGAAACTGGGTCTCCTATTCTCCAAATTTAATGGTCATATGTCTGAACCCAGTTCAGAGCCAATGTACACAATTTCTGATGGAATTGTTCAGCAGCACTGTATGTGGCAGGACATCAGATATTCTCAGATGGAGAAAGGGAAAGCAGAGGCCTGTTCTCAAAGTGAAATTAACCTCAGTGAGGTAGAATTAGGTGAAGTCCAGGGCGCTGCTCAGAGCAGTGAATGCCCTCTAGCCTGTTCCAGCTCTCTTCACTGTGCATCCAGCATCTGCTCCTCAAATTCTAAACTTTTAGACTCCTCAGAGGATGTATTTGAAACTTGGGGAGAGGCTTGTGACTTGCTCATGCACAAATGGGGTGATGGACAGGAGGAACAAGTTACAACTCACCTCTAAGTCAAGCCCTAATCATCTGTTCTGGAACTCAACAGAAATTTGTAATTTCCTTGCTCTCAGAGGTGACACAGAGTATGATTCCCTCACTGCCCCTGCCCCCCAGAAAGGAGAGTGAAACTCTTATTTGCACCATCTTTTATAGCTACATTCTCCATTTTTGTTCTTGTTTTATTACTTTATTATTTGCCTTTTTAATACCTGTACACACTAAGTCCGTCTTACAACCAACTGAAGGGGTGTTGCACCTAATCATCAGAGGTGCAGTTGGGTGCTTAACCTTTTTGCTTTGCTTTTCTCACCCATGCTTCCTTGAAGCCCCAGGTGCCACTTTGCTAGTCTTGTTGCCGCACAGGTTCCTGACCATCCTCAGAATCTCATGCCATTTTCCCGCAGAGCTGAGGGATGTGGTCAGCAGTCCCTACCAGCTATCAGATAAGGCAAACTACCCTGCCGATCTTTGTTGCCATTCAGTGCTACGCGCTGCCCATGCTGGGTCAATGAACAGCATCAAAGGGAGGCTGAAGAGATTTCAAAGAATTGTCAGCTTGTGGTTTCTAGGTATAAGTGGCTTGTTTCATTCTTAAATACTACAACTTCTTATTGTGGGGGCTATTGAGTTTTCTTGTTTCTTAAAGATGTGTTAGTTTCCTAATGTGTGCCAATGAAATATTTACCCCATAGTATATGTCATATCTAATAAGTTAGGCAAACTATTTTTTCTGTGTTTGTTTCAGTTAACTTACTACATTTGAAAATTTGATAGTATCAAAATTAGTATTTAGAATTTGTGCTATTTTTTAAAAATATCTACCACACTCTAACCAATAGTCACTACATCTCATACATTGGTAAGATAAATAGTTGTCATATTTGTTGGGTCCTATTCTACTGTTGATAGTTTTAATTATCATTGCTATCAAAGAATTCCTAAGATAAAAGCCTGAATTCGAAATATTTTTATCAGAAAAATGGCATATTGCTGAAGTGTCAAAATATGAGAAAAGAGCATCTTCATTTTAATTAATTGCTTTATAAAAATGGCAACTTTAGGTATAGATAACCTAATTCAGGTTGCAGTTTTAATATTCACTGGGGGCAGTGGAATTGCATGTGTAAATTATGTTAGATATATAACATAACAACCCTAGTGGATTCATGGAATTATAAACGTGATCCAAATTCTACTGTCTTCCAAGAAAGCTACATTTATACATCCAAACAAATTCTTTTCCACAACTTAAGAGTACCTCATCAGAATACAGTGGTTCAAGTTAAAAAATAAAGTCCATAATGCATATGGTCATCATTCTAGACCTGATAACCACTGAGAACCTGCTGAGCAAGGATGGTTTTTACCAACATCAGCACAAAGGTTTCCTCAATTTAGACTCTAACATATGACCTGAAACAACTCTAGGTCTGAGTCCTAGAGATTACATTAATAGTGTGTAGCCCAGAAAAGTAAAATAGTTAGGTGTCACCGTTTTTAATGTCAACACCAACAGGAATCCATTTAATGTATGTAATTTCTGATAAAAGTAAGAGAAATGAGGAATTTTCAAACTCTGCAAATATGCCTCCAAACTAGCTTTTGATAGTGTGGTTTCTGTTATTTGAATGGATTCCCATCTCTGTCTCTAGCCTGGAGAAGAGCAAGATGGAGGGGGAGGGGCCAGAAACAGGAGGAGGTTTTGAAGAATAAAGCCTCAGATCCAGGGAAAAGTGATCAAGTGAAAAAGCTGCATCAAGACCCATTTGGCAAGAGGTTGTCTGAAAATAATTCCTTGATCATATCTGAAGTGGTTATTTACTCAAATCAATTTCTCCCCTGCTTCACTAAGACTGTCATAAATGGCCTTGACATTTAATCACAGGTTATTTTCCAGAAAGGTTTCTAAAGTTACAGATTCAGCTTTCCAAATTGTCAAATTCACTTTGAATAATAATAGAACCTGGACTACATTCCTAACTCATATTAACAGCACCAAAAGAAATAGCATATAACCCCATTTTATAAAAAGAAAAACATGTTTTTCTCAGAAACGTATATCACTTCTGAAAACTTATGTATAAGTGTTCTAGCAGTGACCTTATCAACTTGTCAGAAAACAGGCTAGCCAGACATGGAACCGTATTCCAAAAGTCTTCTGTCACTTATGTTCTAAAGAGATAGTACGTGTAAATCAATCTCTACTATTGAAAGAACCAGTATCATATGTCACGGGAGTACATTCCTTTTCAGATCTTCTCAGGGTTATCGTTGTGACTTGGGCTTAAGACTTCACTAGCTATAGTGAAGCCTCATTTAGGATGGGGGTTAAAGCTAAACAGCTATTGCCCTAACTTCCATGTTGGCGACACCAACATTTTTATTAACTCTAATTCAGTACAAAGTAGGAAAGGAAAAAGATTTTGTTCACTTCCTTACTCTCTTGATCAATTATCATAAAAGGTATTTCAAGTGAAAATGCTTAGGTATATCCTCTGACCCCAGAGGAGTTATAAGCCAACTTGAGAGTAAATTTATAAACATAAAAAGTTAAGAACTAAAAGAGAACTTTATAAAATATCTACTCTATTCCAACCTCATATTTTACAAATAGAAAATAAAGAGGCCCAGAGAAGGACAATGACTTGCTCAAGGTCACAGAGCTGGTCAATAAACTCAAGTCTTCTAGATTATAGAAGACACTTATTAGTAAGCATATATGTTATATATAGATGTGAAGTGGCCACTACAGACACCCTTTTGTTCATTTGCCAAAAATGCTGTGAACTCCAAAAACTTCAGACTTACATATTTAAATGTGAAGTTAAAAATGTACTGCAAAGTCAAACACAAATAATACAAAAATCATTTACTACTTATCTAAAATATCCATATCATGGTCCACCTACATTACAGTTGGCTTATCACTTCCGGACACCTTGGATTCATTTATTTGATCTCGTAAAGTCTCCCTAATAATAAAAGTAAAAATTACAAAGAAAATATTTGAATTATATTAGAAAGTGACCATTGTTGAAGTATCTCCACTTCCAGCTTTATGTCCAGTGAAATACAAACACAGAGGAAAGACTCTAAATTTAACATCATTTTTGGAAAATGCCAAACTTTACAGGGATATAAATGCTTCAAGTTATGCTTCTGTCTACTGACATGGAGATATTAAAAAATTCCCTGTTCTGCCTCCATCATTTTTCATTCCACTGTGACCTAACTTAGGCTATTTCAGCTAAGTCGTAAATACTTGTCTGCAATTTGATTAAATAATTTTTAAAAAACGAACGCCTCCACTTTTCAAATGACTTAATACCTTTTCCAAAAAGAACTTTATAGTTCTTATGGCAGTGCAAACCTCATCTGAAAACTTCAGTGGGAACTTTAGAGATAAATATGAGGCCATACCTTAGCCTGAAAATACAAATAACCATTGGCATTCATGTTGCATGGTGGGTGAAACTTGTGTGGTGTTTTGACTAATAGTTTTAGTGCCCCAGACCTTGGTTTGTTAAATCATCAGGTAAAAAGTACTTGAAGATAGGCAGCAAATCCTTTGTTTAAAAGTACCTTAGAAAAATTGAGGCTGGGCATGGTGGCCCACTCCTGTAATCCCAGCACTTTGGGAGGCCAAAGTGGGTGGTTCACTTGAGTCCAGGAGTTCGAGATCAGCCTGGCCAATATGGTGAAACCCATCTCTACTAAAAATACAAAAATTAGCTGGGCATGGTGGTACAAGCCTGTAGTCCCAGCTACTTGAGAGGCTGAGGCATGAGAATCACTTGAACCTGGGAGGCAGAGGTTGCAGTGCGCTGAGATCACACCACTGCACTCAAGCCTGGGCGGCAGAGCGAGACTGTCTCAAAAATAAATAAATAAAGGTACCTAAGAAAAATTGAGTATATTTTCTTGGTAATCAAGTTTTCAAAAGATTGCTCATATAGACACAGTCAATGCAAATTGATCCAAGTGTTCAGATCATTTAAATAATCTCTTCATACCTACTTCACAGCTCTCCCCACCTTCAACCCCTGCAGCTTTGCCTCAAAACTATGGATATTTTAGATTGTTTCTTTGGCTTACTTTATCTAGATAATTACTCCAAATATCCACCTTGCTGGTGTAGAACTCGGCAGTGGGATCTGAGTATCCCAAATGAATGTGAGCTTTACTTTAGCAGAGAGAAACATTGTTACCATTATATTTCTAATGAACCTTCCAGTAACTTTTCTTCCAACAGATGTGGGTTTTGGCTTGCTTTGCCTTTTGAGGGATGTCTGTAAAAGTGAGAATGTGTCTGTGTATATACATAGACACATATAACAAAACTTAATAGCATTTGATTGTTCTGCCCTTGGCCCTTTATCCCTTTAGGTAATTACTAGATCATTTTGAAGAGACGGAAGCAAGAATAATTTTTCATTGGAGACATTTCCTGAGCTGTGAGGAACTGCCAAAATGAACTGCCATGACAGCATCTTCTGTAGTACTTTCATATTGAGAACTATCAAGATTTGAGGTTCCTGGTTTTGTTAAAAAAAAAAAAAAAAGCATTTAGGTCAGAATAAGGTATCAGTCTTACCTGGAAGACTTAAATATACACATTTTTGGCAAAATAAAGTAAGCCTGCATACTTCAGATTTACTGTATACCTGAGATTTGGTGCATACTTGAGGTGTTAATATTCATTCATATGCTGGTATGTGGCCTAGGATTTTCATCTATTGTGTGGTGATCCAGAGGAGGTGTTAGTGGGTGCCTTGTGAGAGCTTTACTTTTAGAAAATGTAATGTTTACTTTTAGAAAATGTGAGAGCTTTACTTTTAGAAAATGTAACTGCTGGAATGATAGAGACAGCAAGCCAGTGTGCTCTAGCATCTTTAGGCTCAGTATTTGTGTTATCCCCAACTTGAGTGGATTTGTATCTTGTACTTGATTATTGGATCTGAGCTGTGTTCATTCTTTTTCTAAAGATACACCATCAACGTTTGTGGTACCTGAGAGACATATACATATTAAGAATTATAATATTTAAATAGAAAACTAAGTGGAATGCCCTTATGCCAAAAAGCTAGTTTTCTTATATGATGTGAAAAGATGTGAAAGCTCTAGAGGCTTCCTGTTACTACACAAATAAATGGCAAACAATTTCTGTAGGAACATAAAACAGCCCACAACTTTTGATCATTGAAATCAACTGTCATACATCCATGAAAGTAGCATGTATCTGTCCTACCCTCCTCCCCCTCAAAGAACTTTCTTTATAACTCCAGTGACTTGATAGAACCAAAAAAGACTAACTGAAATAGGTTAGAATGGCTTGCAATGTGAAGGTCATTTTCACCATTTTTCAGCATATTTGCCCTTTGACTTTAGCAGGTTTGGGGGCAACCTAACATCCCAGGAGCTTACATACATACACACAAAAGGCACTGTCCTCAGTGGCACTTGAACGAATATGTGGCAGTGTGCCTTTCATTTAAGCCTAAGGTAGCCAGCCATTCGAAAGTACAATTAAGCTGGGATTGGCCATTTTATATATTTTCCCAGAAGTTCAATATATCCCCAAAATACTCATTGCCACCAATTGCCTTCCAACCTAGGAACCCTCTTGACAGTTCTCCAGTCTTACACAACTCTTAAAGCTGATCCTTGGAAGGAAGAAAGGAGGCTTTGGATTTTTGCTGGGATTGGGAAACTTAGATGCTGATAGTGTAGTAAAGAGACAGCTGGAAAAGCTTTTGAAGTAAGGATGAGTGAGGATATACACTTTAAAACATGGGGCTAAACCACCAAATTGTCAATTTTTTGGATGACCAAATTGAGATGAATCACTTGAATTAAAAATATAATTTAAAATGGTTAATTAAAACATTAAAATCATCATTTCTCCTTTAATGAAATTCAAAAAATGCAACAATATATGAAAGCAGAACTACTGGTAAATCATTTTTCAGATTTTGGGTCATATTTGGGTTAAATTTCAGATGTTAACAAGTTCTCAACCTTGGGATCACTGTAAATATAAGTTCAACACACCACACCCATAATGCAATATCACAGATGGGCTTTCATAAATATGTACACTTTAGCCAATTGGAAAGATCACTTCCTTCAAATTTTATCTAAGAAATAAAGTGGGTTTGTCAAAACAACATGAAAGAGAAATGAAAGGTAAGGAAGGGTACTATGGCAAAAAGCCAGATTATGTATCTGGTGTCATCTTTTAGCCTCATAAATTTGGAATAAACATAAAATAGGATAATGACTGACATTTTCATAAACATACCAGAACTTATGCACCCAAATGAATGTTGTCCTTTAAAGTAGTCACCTTAAAAAGCCATACCCATATTCTAATGATGCTGCCATTACTCAACCCACTTTGGACTTCTGCTTTTTTTTTTTTTTTTTTTTTTTTTTTTTGAGACGGAGTCTCGCTCTTTCACCCAGGCTGGAGTGCAGTGGCGCGATCTCGGCTCACTGCAAGCTCCGCCTCCCGGGTTCACGCCATTCTCCTGCCTCAGCCTCTCTGAGTAGCTGGGACTACAGGCGCCCGCCACCACGCCCGGCTAATTTTTTGTATTTTTAGTAGAGACGGGGTTTCACCGTGGTCTCGATCTCCTGACCTCGTGATCCGCCGGCCTCGACCTCCCAAAGTGCTGGGATTACAAGCGTGAGCCACCGCGCCCGGCCGGACTTCTGCTTTTGAAATGACTTTCAAAGTCCAGAGTACAATCTCTGAATATCCTCAATGGTAGAAAATCATGATCCTATAAGATTAAATTTTTAGGAATTTAGAAACTGCCAGAAGTAATTTTAGATCCACACTTGGTAAAACATGTGGTAGTCAAGATGAGTACCACTTTCTCTGGTTAAAAACAAACAAAAAAACAAAAAAACATTTTCGAGTGCTATTACACAATAGGCACTTTGATAGGCGCAATTATAAAATAATGAGACTGTCTCTTGTGGGATTTGTAAGGGACCTGGAACTGTTCTTGGGAATCTAGTTTTTTCCCCTAATTAACTTTATTTAGGAATGATTTATGTACAATTACCTGCATCCATTTAAAGTGTACAAATTGGTGAGTTTTCAGAGTTGTATATACCCCTGGAAGCAGCAGCCAAAATCAAGTTATAGAATATCTCCATCACCCCCTCAAGAATCCTTGTTCCCCTTTGTATCCTGGAATCTAGTTTCAATTATGCTTGGAGCAGTGGTAGCCTTACATGAATAAGCACATAGCCTCCTAAAGAGAACACTTTAAAGAGCAATATATTTAGATAGAGAAGCTTCACTGATTTGGGAACAACCATAATTAACCCTTTGTGTTTAAACAGTAAAATACATTGAGTTCCAATGGCTTATGCTGTAAATAAACTCAGAATTGACTCCTCAAACTTATTTGATCCTTAAGAAATGACATTGTATAGCACAGAGGCTCTGGTGACTAGGCTGTTATCAGGGAGAGGGACAGTAAAGAAAAACCACTAACCTCCACAGAGAACAGAGGGGAGGATTTTGGACTCATAAGAACCCATGGTGGCAGAAGCAATGGAAAGAGACTCTAATGGGAAGATGGCAGCTAGCTAGCTGAATGTGTTCAGGTCATTTGAAAGTCACATATTCAGATTAGGTATTTCCTGTATAAGATCTAGTCATAGTATTTAAAGTATAGCCTCATCATGTTGTGGCCACACCTTGTAGGACCTCCTTGTAAAACATATTAAGCAATCAGTTTAAATATCCAAGGCAAAGTAACCTGTAGTCCAATAATGAGTGATAACTGTGCTTAGCGTACTTGGGCAGGAGAAGCAGCCAGAATTCTCAAGTGTCTTAACAGGATAATTGGGACCAATGACACCAAAATGAATATTATGTGAGCACATGAAGAGTCCTCTAAACCCAAAGGATTAACACATTAGTCTGTGGTTTAATGTAAAAGGAAATTCAATTCGATAAATTAACTTTAAAATTAACTGTTCAAATTACTACCTTAACAAAGCAAAAGTAAAGTTGTATCTTAGCTCAACAGTAAAGACACAGACCTTCCCCAGGACACTTTAGATAAGGATAAACACATCCTTCTCAAGCAAATACATTTTAGTTTGCTTCTTATAACATAGGAATGCACACCAGAGGTACTATTCAACAGAACAATAGTTAAACTCTTCACAGGATTCTATTTATTCCATATTTCTCAAAAATGGGGTTGAAATTAGGGATGGGAGTTTCTTTCTACTCAAAACAATGAATGCAGTCTGCAGTTACAAACTAACATTTGGTAGCAGGAAGGAGAATACTAGAGAATACGGGCTATGTGTAATTCACCTTCTAAGCCTAGCTGGAAGCCCCAACCACGTATCACCATATAGAAAATGTGTCAAATTTCAGTTTAAAATGATACATCTTGAGCATAATCATGAAAAGGGAAAATTCAAATGTGTCTGTGTAAATGACACTGGCTTTGAAGACTATTTTAAAAGTGGAAATCTCTTTGAATAACTATCACTTTTATTCAGACACTTTCTGTAAGTGCATAGTGTCAATCTTAATGTATTAAAAAGAATCTTGTACAATAAAATAATTTTGTGTATTTTTAGCTTCAGTATGAACAAAATAAAGTATTTACTTTTTTCCCCTGAAATGTGTGACAATTCAGATTTAAGGTGTTATGTTCCTCCCTTTTTCAGTGTAATCATTTGTAGCCACCTATTATTAACATTTACGAACAACAGATTTCACAATGTAATTTGCCTAGCAGAAACACTAATGGGAGACCTCCACAGTCCAATATATTTTGAAAAGTATATGTGAATAAATATTCTGATTTTTATATCTTCCATTAAACAAAGCTGACTAGTATTTAAGAATTTAATAATAATTTATAAGAACTATGAGATGAAGTAAAGAGACCAATACAGTTTTAAAGCTATAGCTTACAACATCGAAAAACCTTAGAGGCCCGATTCTAGAAATTAATTATTCTTCATTGAGTACTTAAAGTATGATACATATCGCATAGAACAGTTGGAAATCTGTGAGACAGTGAGAAGACATATAAATGGAGGTTAAGCTGGTCATGATTAAACCAGTGTCATCTGAGGACATCTGAGCAATAATTCCAGAATCAGTTGACATTTCTCCTTCAGATTTTTTTTTGTAGTAACAGACTTTTCAGCAACTAGCTTTCCACTAATTCAGATTCCTGAAGTTTGATTGTCTTATTTTACTGTTTAACTTTTACACCAGCAGGGCACTGGTTAGCATATCAGAAAAGCTTAACTTTCAGCTAAATAACTCACCTGCAAGTCCTGGCCTAATTATTTTAAGCATAAATGAGTGTACAACATTTACACACTGGTTAGAAAAGGATAATTAAAATAAGCAGAAGTCACAAATGAGATAACATCTCACACCAGTTAGAATGGCGATCATTAAAAAGTCAAGAAACAACAGGTGCTGGAGAGGATGTGGAGAAATAGGAACACTTTTACACTGTTGGTGGGACTGTAAACTAGTTCAACCATTGTGGAAGTCAGTGTGGCGATTCCTCAAGGATCTAGAACTAGAAATACCATTTGACCCAGCCATCCCATTAATGGGTATATACCCAAAGGATTATAAATCATGCTGCTATAAAGACACATGCACATGTATGTCTATTGTGGCACTATTCATAATAGCAAAGACTTGGAACCAACCCAAATGTCCAACAACGATAGACTGGATTAAGAAAATGTGGCACATATACACCATGGAATACTATGCAGCCATAAAAAATGATGAGTTCATGTCC
>NW_026652282.1:93597555-93610287 GCF_009828535.3 Hylobates moloch | reverse complement strand
AAAAAAAAAAAAAAAAAAAAAAAAAAGTAAGAATTGGGCCATGATTTTCAGGTGAGGTAGCAATGACTTTTTTGACCTAAAAACTTGACAGTCTGTTCTCTATTAGAATTTTAGGATCTTTTGCAGCATTTGTATCTCATATTTAAACCTAAGAATTCTTTTAGGAAATCATCTAAAAGACCTGTATACAAAGGTGTCTTTTATAGTATTTTTAAAAGCAAAAAACATTGCACATAGTATTTAACAACAGGGAACTGGATAAATTATATACCCGTAATGAAATATTATACAGGCAACGAAAATCATGCTGTCAAATATTTAAAGAAAAAAATGCTTGTATTGTGAAAAGATTAAAAAATTATACAGCATAATCTGTAGTTTGTAAAATACAAAATTGTAAGAAAAAATATAAAAGTATACAGTGATCATAGAGGTGATTTTAGTTTTCTTTATACCACAGTATTTTCAAAATGTACTACAATGGATACTATGATTTCTAATAAGAAAAATATTGAAATATCTATTCAGCATCTCCTGGTATTCCATGATGTAAAAGGCAGGAGAATATTTTTAAATGCTTAAGTGAAATAGATTACAAAGTTTCCACATGTGACTATAATAAACTAACATAACAGAAGGGGAAAGCGGTTTATCAATTCTTGAAACTAAATTTAGGAAAAATAGTCTCAAAGAACAAAAACCCACCCCATTACTCTCAATTTATAGATGTGTACTATTTGGGAAGACAGTTTTCGTGGCACTGACATGTCTAAAGCTTCAGGGAAATCAGTGTCACGGAATATGAACTAATCTGAGCATTATCCAGGAGAGCATAGAGTTTATCATCATCTGACAGATCTTAAGATGCATTATTCCTTTCAGTAAATATGCCATCTTGTTACATTTTAAGTCAAGTGTATTTCAGAGGGAAAGTGATCCCTGAAAGACTAAAATAAAAGAGCTCTCACCTCAACTCAGAGACACCTTTCACTGATAAAGACATTTGTCAGTACCCACCTGCCTCTACAACTCAGGGGAGTGGTGAAAAAAGTGTTGAGCAAGCATCTGTGAACACGAGTGCTTTAAAAATACAGCTATTTTTATTTTCATATTTATTATACAAGTTTTGGGATACACATGCAGAACATGCAGGTTTGTTACATGGGTACACATGTGCCATGGTGGTTTGCTACACCCATCAATCCGTCACCTACATTAGGTATTTGTCCTAATGCTCTCCCTCCCCTCGCCCCCAACCCCCCGACAGGCCCCAATGTGTGATGTTCACCTCCCTGTGCCCATATGTTCTCACTGTTCTCAACTCCCACTTATGAGAACATGCGGCGTTTGGTTTTCTGTCCTTGTGACAGTTTGCTGAGAATGGTTGCCAGCTTCATCCATGTCCCTACAAAGGACATGAACTCATTCTTTTTTATGGCTGCATAGTATTCCATGGTGTATATGTGCCACATTTTCTTTATGCAGTCTATCATTGATGGGCATGTGAGTTGGTTCCAAGTCTTTGGCATTGTGAATAGTGCTGCAGTAAACAAACATATGCATGTATCTTTATAAAATGATTTATAATCCTTTGGGTATATACCCAGTAATGGGATTGCTGAATCAAATTGTATTCCTCATTTTAGATCCTTGAGGAATTGCCACACTGTCTTCCACAATAGTTGAACTAATTTACACTCCAACCAGCAGTGTAAAAGTGTTCCTATTTTTCCACATCCTCTCCAGCATCTGTTGTTTCCTGACTTTTCAATGACTGCCATTCTAACTGGCATGAGATGGTATCTCACTGTGGTTTTGATTTGCATTTCTCTAATGACCAGTGATGAGTTCTTCATGTTTGTTGGCCACATAAATGTCTTCTTTTGAAAAGTGTCTGTTCATATTCTTCGCCCACTTTTTGATGGCGTTGTTTATTTCTTGTAAATTTGTTTAAGTTCCTTGTAGATTCTGGATATTAGCCCTTTGTCAGATGGATAGATTGCAAAAATTTTCACCCATTCTGTAGGTTGCCTGCTCACACTGATAGTTTCTTTCGCTGTGCAGAAGCTCTTTAGTTAAATTAGATCCCACTTGTCAATTTTAGTTTTGCTTTTGTTGCCATTGCTTTTGGTGTTTTAGTCATGAAGTTTTTGCCCACGCCTATGTCCTGAACGGTATTGCCTAGGTTTTCTTCTAGGATTTTTATGGTTTTAGGTCTTACATTTAAGTCTTTAATCCATCTTGAGTTAATTTTTGTATAAGGTGTAAGGAATGGGTCCAGTTTCGGTTTTCTGCATATGGTTAGCCAGTTTTCCCAGCACCATTTATTAAATAGGGAATCCTTTCCCCATTGCTTGTTTTTGTCAGGTTTGCCAAAGATCAGATGGTTGTAGATCTGTGGTGTTATTTCTGAGTCCTCTGTTCTGTTCTATTGGTCTATATACCTGTTCTGGTACCAGTACCATGCTGTTTTGGTTACTGTGGCCTTGTAAAATAGTTTGAAGTCAGATAGCATAATGCCTCCAGCTTTATTCTTTTTGCTTGGGATTGTCTTGGCTATATGGACTCTTTTTGGTTCCGTATGAAATTAAAAGTAGTTTTTTCTACTTCTGTGAAGGAAGTCATTGGTAGCTTGCTGGGAATAGCATTGAATCTATAAATTACTTTGGGCAGTATGGCCATTTTCATGATACTGATTTTTCCTATCCATAATCATGAAATGTTTTTCCCTTTGTGTCCTCTCTTATATCGTTGAGCAGTGATTTGTAGTTCTCCTTGAAGAGGTCCTTCACATCCCTTGTAAGTTGGATTCCTAGGTATTTTATTCTCTTTGTAGCAATTTTGAATGGGAATTCACTCATGATTTGGCTATTACTGGTGTATAGAAATGCTTGTGATTTTTGCACACAGATTTTGTGTTGTACACAACTTCAGACTTTGCTGAAGTTGCTTATCAGCTTAAGGAGTTTTTAGGCTGAGACAATGGGGTTTTTAAAATATACAATTATGTCATCTGCAAACAAAGACAATGTGACTTCCTGTCTTTCTATTCATATACCCTTTCTTTCTCTTGCCTGACTGCCCTGGCCAGAACTTCCTATACTGTGCTGAATAGGAGTGGTGAGAGAGGACATCCTTGTCTTGTACCAGTTTTCAAAGGGAATGCTTCCAGCTTTTGCCCATTCAGTATGATATTGGCTGTGGGTTTGTCATAAATAGCTCTTATTAATTTGAGATACATTCCATCAATACCTAGTTTATAGAGTTTTTAGCATGAAGGGGTGTTGAATTTTATAGAAGGCCTTTTCTGCATCTATTGAGATAATCATGTGGTTTTTGTCATTGGTTCTGTTTATGTGATGGATTACATTTATTGATTTGCATATGTTGAACCACCCTTGCATCCCAGGGATGAAGCCAACTTGCTTGTGGTGGATAAGCTTTTCAATGTGCTGCTGGATTTGGTTTGCCAGTATTTTATTGAGGATTTTCACATCGATGTTCATCAGGGATATTGGCCTGAAATTTTCTTCTTTTGTTGTGTCTCTGCCAGGTTTTGGTATCAGGATGATGTTGGCTTCATAAAATGAGTTAGAAAGGAGTCCCTCTCTTTCTATTGATTGGAATTGGTCAGAAGGAATGGTACTAGCTCCTCTTTGTACTTCTGGTAGAATTGGGCTGTGAATCCATCTGGTCCTGGACTTTTTTTGGTTGGTAGGCTATTAATTACTGCCTCAATTTCAGAACTTGTTATTGGTCTACTCAGGGATTTGACTTCTTCCTGGTTTAGTCTTGGGAGGGTGTGTGTGTCCAGGAATTTATCTGTTTCTTCTAGATTTTCTAGTTTATTTACATAGAGGTGTTTATAGTATTCTCTGATGGCAGTTTGTATTTCTGTGGTATCATTTTTCATTGTGTCTCTTTGATTCTTCTCTCTTTTCTTCTTTATTCACCTGGCTAATGGTCTATCTATTTTGTTAATCTTTTCAAAACAAACCAGCTCCTGGATTCAGATTTTTTGAAGGGTTTTTTGTGTCTCTATCAGCTCTGCTCTGATCTTAGTTATTTCTTGTCTTTTGCTGGCTTTTGAATTTGTTTGCTTTTGCTTCTCTAGTTCTTTTAATTGTGATGTTAGGGTGTTGATTTTAGATATTTCCCGGTTTCTCATGTGGGTATTTAGTGCTATAAATTTCCCTCTAAACACGGCTTTAGCTGTGTCTCGAAGATTCTGGTACGTTGTGTCTTTGTTCTCATTGGTTTCAAAGAACAAAATACAGTGCCTTAAATTTCTTCGAATTTGTCTAATTTTCACATAAAATGGAAAGATAGTCATAAAAGTATTTTAGGATAATTCATTTATTTTGAGACAGAACACCACAGTGAAAGTTAGCATGTAATGTTAAATATGATGGCTCATCTAATATATGCTGATTATGCTGCTTACAGCCCAGTACCCCTCTCTTCAGTTTAACAACTATTTTATAAGAGAAACTAAAGCACTGGAGGCTAAAGTGTACAACTGAACTATATCATCTTCAGAGATCTCTTAGACAGAAATAAAATTTTTAGTCCCCTTAGTGCTTTTGGCTTTTGAGGTGATTATCAAAACGGTCTATACTTTGAAAATAGGGCTTATCAAAGAAATTTTAACATGGCACTTACCTGCAATCCTAGATTGAAATAGTACTGCAAAACTTTTGTATCTAAAATTAAAAATAAAAAAACAATTAGTGACTTGACTGACATAAGCAATTAGAATTATCTTTTAAAAGGTTTTCTGGCTGGGCATGGTGGCTCATGCCTGTAATCCCAGCACTTTGGGAGGCCTAGGTGGGCAGATAACTTGAGGTCAGGAGTTCAAGACCATCCTGGCCAACATGGTGAAACCCTGTCTCTACTAAAACTACAAAAATTAGCCAGACGTGGTGGTGAGTGCCTGTAATCTCAGCTACTCAGGAGGCTGAGGCAGGAGAATCACTTGAATCTGGGAGGTGGAGGTTGCACTGAGCCAAGATCATGCCACTGCACTCCAGCCTGGGTGACAGAGTGAGACTCCATCTCAAAAAAGAAAAAAAAAAAAAAGCTTTTCTGTTTGAGCATTATTAAGATATCAATGTAATCTTGCCACATTAATATCACTCTCAATTTTACCTTATAGTAAATGACTACTTACCTACCAATATAGGTAAAATTATTTTCTCATCTAAGGTTTAGTTACCAAATAAAATTTTTATTTCTAATCTTAATTTTAGGCAGATGTTACAGGAATGTCACTTCAGTAATATTTAGGAAGAATCCAATAAAGGCATTTTCTTGTTTGTTTCAAGATGGAATTTTTACTTTAATACACTTCTAGAACATAAACAATCATTTTGGTCCTCAGTTACTAGCACTTATATACAGTACAGACTAATACTCTACTGACAGAGATTAGTGATGCCTGCTGAGACAATTAGAACAATATGAAACAATTCATCCTGTTTTTATTTACCATGACTGACATACCACCACCAGAACTCCAAAGAGAAGGGCAATGAGCCAGGTAATTTCTCTTGACAGGAAACTAAACTATTTCATAAATGAATAAAAACTGTTCTTAGCATTCCAATTGTACCTCTAAATGTATTTTTATTGTTTGACCTGAGATCCACACCTATTTTTATTTATAAAGTAATATAACCTGAGTTCCACTAACAGATGAACTTTTAGAAAACCCCTCTTTAAGTTGGAGACTCCCTACACATACAAATACATTTATTGCCATTTTTTAAAAAATCAGCTTGTATTTTGACTATTATATAGGAGCACAGCATAAAGCCTAATGCTCAAGCTACAGAATATTTTTAAAAAATAGCAGGAAATAAATTCATGAGTGGCATAGGATTCTACTCGATTCATATATGTATCAAATAACTTGTATACACAAACGCACATAGCAGTATTAATAGACAGAAAGTGAAAGCAACCCAAATGTTCTTCAACTAATAGATAAAATATGATACGGACATACTTTGGAGATATCATGGCTTTGGTTCCAGAAAAAAATAAAGCCAATACTGCAAAGAAGTGAGTCACACCAATTTTTCGGTTTCCCAGTAAATATGCTTATGTACTGGGCATTATGCTTATGGCCGGGCGTGGTGGCCCAGGCCTGTAATGTGAGCACTTTGAGAGGCCAAGATGGGTGGATCATGAGGTCAGGAGATCGAGACCATTCTGGCCAGCATGGTGAAACCCCGTCTCTACTAAAAATACAAAAATTAGCCAGGTGTGGTGGCACGTGCCTATAATCCCAGCTACTCGGGAGGCTGAGGCAGGAGAATCGCTTGGACCTGGGAGGTAGAGGTTTCTGTGAGCTGAGATCGCACCACTGCACTTCAGCCTGGCAACAGAGCAAGAATCCGTTGCAAAAAAAAAAAAAAAAAAAAAAAAAGTTATGCTTATATACTATACTGTAGTCTTTTAAGAGTATAATAGTGTTAGGTCTAAGAAAACAACGTACATACCTTAATTTTAAAATATGTTATTGCTGGCCAGGCACAGTGGCTCATGCCTGTAATCCCAGCACTCTGGGAGGCCAAGGCAGGCGAACCACTTGAGGTCAGGAGTTCGAGACTAGCCTGGCCAACATGGAGAAACTCCATCTCTACTAAAAATACAAAAAATTAGCCGGGCATGGTGGCAGGTGCCTGTAATGCCAGTTACTCGGGAGGCTGAGGCAGGAGAATTGCTTGAGCTCAGGAGGCAGAGGTTGTAGTGAGCCAAGATTGCACCACTGCACTCCAGCCTGGGCGACAGAGACTCTCCATCTCAAAATAAATAAATAAATAAACAAATAAACAATACAATACAATACTGCTAAAAAAAAAAAATGTTGACAGAAATGAAGGGAGAAAAGGGAGAACATACTGTTGGAAAAATGGTGCCAATAGATTTGCTTGACACAGTGTTCTCACAAATCTTCAATTTGTACAAAAAATAAAAATCACAATATCTGTAAAACACAATAAAACAAAGTGCAACAAAATGGAGTATGCCAATACATACATACAATGCAATTTTTTTGGCCATAAAAAAGAATAAAGTACTGATACACGCAACAACATGAACCTTGAAAATAGTATGCTTAGAGAAAAAAGTTAGTTGCAAAAGCCCACATATTATATGATTCTATTTACATGAAATGTCCAGAATAGGCAAATCCATGGCCAAACTAGAGGAGCGATTGCTAAGGCCAGGGAGAATGGGGAGCACCTACTAATGAATACATGATATATTCTCGGGGTTAGTAGAACTTAGATGGGCGAGTGAATGGGGAAAGAATTTGAGTTGAAGCACCACGCCAGCAAAGGCTTAGGAGAAGAAAACCTGCTACATAGAGTTCACACAGGAGTAGAAAGAGATAAGGTTGGAATAGAGACTAGATTGTGGAAAGTCATAAATGCCATACTTAGTCTGTTGAACTTTAATCTACAGAAACCAAAGAATCACTGAAGAGTTCTGAGCTAGGAACAGACACAAAGTGGAATAGTACCAGAGCAGTGAGACCAATGGAGAAGCTATTGTAACTGTTCAGGGACAAGGTGATAAAGGCATGACCTAGGAAAGAGGCAGTGGATATTTTTTAAAAACACTCTGTGAAACACAGATTTTTAATAAATCAGCCAAGGGTAACATGCAAAAATCAATTTTATTTTTATGTACAGGACAAAATTGGAAAATAAAAGTTTTAAAATTCTGTTTACTACAGCTCCAAAAACCCAAATACATAGGAACACATTTAACAGAAGATTTGGAAGACTGCTACACCAAAAAAAAAAAAGTTGAGAAACCAAACGCAACCTAAATAAATTGACGGGTATACTATGATACCATGTTTATGAATTCAAAGAGACCATACTGTTCAGAATTGGCATTCTCCCCAAATTGAGCTATAGATTATAAACACAATCCCTAATTTCCAGAGGGTTTTTTTGTTTTGCTTTGTTTTGTAAAATTTGATAGTGTAAGAGACATGCAAATGACCCTACCTTACTTCAAACCTTACTAAAAAGACAGTATAGTACTGATGTAAGGATTAAAAAATTGATCAGTGCAACAAAAGAGGGCACAGAAATAGACCTGCACTTAAAACAGTCATTTGATTTTTGACTAAAACACCAAAGTGATCCAACGAGGAAAGGAAAATCTGTTTCACAAATGGTACTGCTGGAATACTGGAGATCCATAAAGAAAAAAAAAAATCACCTCCGCCATCCACAAAAATGAATTTGAGATGGATAGTGGACTTAAACATAAAACTAAATGAATTAAGCTTTTAAAGGAAAACATAGGAAACAATCATAATGACTTTAGAATAAGACAAATAAGGCAAAGGTTTTTTGTTGTTTTTTTAAATTAAGTCAGAGTTTCGCTCTGTCACCCAGGCTGGAGTGCAGCGGCATGATCTCGGCTCAGTACAACCTCCACCTCCTGGGTTCAAGTGATTCTCCGGCCTCAGCCTCCCGAGTAACTAGCATTACAGGCGCGCACCACCTCTCCCGGCTAATTTTTGTATTTTTAATAGAGACAGTGTTTCTCCATGTTGGCCAGGCTGGACTCGAACTCCTGACCTCAATTGATCTGCCTGCCTTGGCCTCTGAAAGTGTTAGGATTACAGGTGCCAGCCACCATGCCCGGCCAGTTTCTTAGATTACAGAAAGCAATACACACCAAAAAATGATCAATTATATTTCATCAGAATTAAAATCCTCTACCCATCAAAAGGCACCATGAAGAAAACAGATAAGCCACAGAATAGGAGCAGATATTCACAAAACATACCTTACAAAAGACTAGCATAGAGAATATGTAGAGAACGTCCGCAACTCAGTAACAAGCACCCAATAAAAAAGAAAGTAGTCAAAATATGTGAACACTTTACAAAAAATATGCAAATGGCCAATAAGCACATGAAAAACGTACTCAAACAACTGGACATCCACATGCAAAAAATATGAATCTATACACACTTTACATACTTCACAAAAAAGTCACTCAAAATGGATCACAGACCTAAAAGTAAAATGTGAAACATAAAACTCCTAGACAATAACATAGGAGAAAATCTAGATGACCCCGAGTCTGGCAATTACTTTTTAGATAAAATACCATAGGCATGATCCATAAAAGAAATAATTTATATGTTAGAGTTCTTTAAAATTAAAAACATCTGCTCTGCGAAAGACACTTAAGAGAATGAAAAGACAAGCCACAGACTTGGAAAAAATATTTGCAAAAGACATACCTGATATAATGGGCTGTTACCCAAAATATACAAAGAACTCTTAGAACTCAATAAGTAAACAACCTGAATTAAAAACGGGCCAAACACCTTAACAGATGTTTCACCAAAGACATATAGATGGCAAATAAGCACATGAAAAGATGCTCCACGTCAGATTTCATAAGGGAAATGCAAATTAAAACAATGAGATATCATTACACACCTATTAGAATGGCCAAAATCCAGAACACTGACAATACCAAATACTGGCATGAATGTGGAACTACAGGAACACTCATTCATTGCTGGTGGGAATGCAAAATGGTATAGCCACTCTGGAAGACAGTTTGACAGTTTCTTACAAAATAAAACACATTCTTATTCAACAGAGCAATTGTAATCCTTGGTGTTTACCCAAAGAAGTTAAAAAAAATATTTCCACAGGGCACGGTGGCTGACGCCTGCAGTCCCAGCACTTCGGGAGGCTGAGGTGGGTGGATCACGAGGTCAAGAGTTCAAGACCAGCCTGGCCAACATGGTGAAAACCCATCTCTACTAAAAATACAAAAATTAGCCAGGTGCGGTGGTGGGTGCCTATGATCCCAGCTGCTCAGGAGGCTGAGGCAGGAGAATCGCTTGAGCCCGGGAGGCAGAGGTTGCAATGAGCTGAAATCGTACCACTGCATTCCAGCCTGGGTGACAGAGCAAGACTCCATCTCTCTATATATATTTCCACAAAAAAACTTGCACATGGATGTTTAGGGCAACTGTAACCAAAAGTGGAAGCAACCAAGATGTTATTCAGTAGGTGAATCGATCTATAAACTGTGGTACATTCAGATAATGATTTGGTGAGGAAACTTAAATATGTATTGCTAAGAGCCACTCTGAAAAGGCTATATATTGCATGACTGCAACTATATGCCATTTTGGAAAAGTCAAAACTATGGAGA
Source organism: Hylobates moloch (assembly GCF_009828535.3). Taxonomy (NCBI): domain Eukaryota; kingdom Metazoa; phylum Chordata; class Mammalia; order Primates; family Hylobatidae; genus Hylobates; species Hylobates moloch. The sequence goes on along the minus strand of NW_026652282.1, from coordinate 93,600,069 downwards.
CAGTAAAAAATCAGTGATTGCCAGGAGTTGGGGGCTGAATAATAATAGGCAGAGCACAGATTTCTGGGGTAGAAATGCTCCATTATCGCATCCATGTGATGCTATAATTAAGGATACATGTCATCATTCATTTGTCCAAACTCATGAAAGTGCAAGAGCAAGAATGAACACTAATATGAAATATGGCCTCTGGAAGATAATGATGTGCCAAGGTAGGTTCATCATTGTATCAAATATACCACACTCTGGTATGGTGGGGGACACTGATAATATGGGAGGCTATGGACATGTGGTGGCTGGTGGAAAATGGGAAATCCCTATGCCTTCCTCTCAATTTGGCAAGGAACAGAAAACTGCTCTATAAAACAGATTTTTTTAAAAACATGATCAGTCACCAGAATGGATAAAGTTAAAGAGAGTGGCGACAATAAATGTCGGTGGGCAAGAGAAACTACTGGAATTCTCATATGCTGCTGGTGGAAGTGTAAAATGGTGCAACTTTGGAAAAATGTTTGGCAGTTACTTATAAAAGTAAACACATATCTCCCTATGACCCAGCAATTCCACTGCTGGGTACTTGCCCAAGGGAAATAAAAACATATGTTTACAAAGACTTTTACAAGAATGTTCATAGCAGCTTTTTTCATAACAGCCCCAAACTGGAAATAGTCCAGCTATCTATCACCAACAGGAGAATAGACAAACTGTGGAACAGTCATACAATGAAATGCTACTCCACAACGAAAACAAATGGACTACTGACACATACAACAACAGACAAATCCCAAAATTATGCCAAGTTTAAGAAGCTCTCCATAAAGATTACATACTATATGATTACATTTCTATAAAATTCTAAAACAGGTAAAACTAATCTGTGGTAGAAAAAAGTTCAAACAGTGGTTGCCTCTAGGGGGAGCATGGGAAAAACTGGGAAGGAGCATGAGGGAAATTTGCGGGACAATGTTAATACTTTATACCTTGATAGGGATTTGAGTTACACAAGTGCATGCATGCATATGTTAAAACGAAACTAATGTGCATTTAAGTTTTGTACATTTCATTATATGTAAACTGTACATCAAAAGGAAAAAACTACTTAATGGTATGTATCCTGAAGTTTTTATGGGGAAGTGTACAAATGTCTACAATTTACTTAATGTATCAAAAAGAAGATGGATTAATAGAGGTGGATGGAGGGAAAGATGGATAGATATGTGATAAAGTATAAATGTTAATGATAGAATCTAAGTGATAAATATGACTTCATTTTAAAATTCAACAATGTCTGAATATTGTCATAGTAAAATACTGGAAAAATACAAAATCAGCATTATGTGGTGACTAAGTACATCTCGGGTACAGATAGGTAAGGGAAGGGAGAGTAGTAAAGAAATCAGGGTTTAGATATTGGGCAAATTAGGTGGAAATGATACCACTATTAACAAAATAAAAAACCAAGGAGAAAAGTCAATGTTTTGTGTGGCCTGGGGAAAAGATAAATATGAGGAATTTCATTACTGAAATGAAAACTAAAAAGCTAAGTGAAAATGTCTAGCAAGTATCTGGAGACAAGTAACTAAAACTTCTGACGCCAAGGCTAGCTAGATTTAGGAATAAACTACATAGAAGTAACAGTGAAGTTTAAAGGTAGGGAAAAAACAGATGGGAGTTAAAGAAAATCTTGGTGATTAGGGGTTGGAAAAAAGAAGCAAAAATAGAGAAGCAGCTAGAAAAACCAAGAAAATATTATAGCAAGAAAGTATAAGCTACAAACAATTCTCAACTATAATTCTCTTGAGAAATATGCCAAACTGAGGAGTAATAAAGAACTTCCAATGAAAAACTACTCCTTAGATGTTTAAGAAAACACAGCTCAAATTCAAGGCAGATAAGACTCCTAATCCCCATTCCCCCAAATTTTTAAAATTCAGTTGAAATTCTAAATATGAAAGACTGCAATAATTCATGCACTTGTGGAAAGAATTTAAGAAATAAAGAAAAATTTGATACCAAGTCCTGTTTTGCAAGGAAAACAGTTAAGAAAAGCAAAGATATCCATTTGAGAATCTTCTTCAGGGTAGGCATGTAGCTACCAAAGAAACAAAACAAAACAGCAGCACACATAAACTCAACCATCCACTTGTTGATTATGTAGAAGATATTCTCAGTTTTCAGCTTTTAATTGCTCCTTTCCTTAGTCACTTCCAGTATTGTGTTCTCAAGTCAATTTTCATTTGGTTCCCCATTCCCCAACAGGTCAACCAGAGAGATATGCTCTAACAATATTTTTTAAGTCGCAGACCCCTCACCTAAGTCTCAAAATCTACTTACCTTGAGGCAAATCACTGCCGCTTGGATCACAGGAATAAGGTGGAGGTGGTAGTGGTGGTGGTGGTTGTAAGTTTGAAGCCTCTCCCACATCAAGAGCAGGAGGAGGAGGAGGAGGAGGAGGAGGAGGAGGAGGTGGTGGTGGTGGTGGTGGTGGTGGTGGTGGTGGTGGTGGTGGTGGTG